>NW_024571863.1:0-123016 GCF_018153835.1 Drosophila eugracilis | reverse complement strand
TTATTATCTTCGTTACACTGTAAGAGTTACACTACGAAGGTAAAGTATTCTGTGAAGAATAGAAAAATGCCCAAATTAAATGAAAATTTTAATCGTGATACATGATTAAGTAAGCAAAGAAGTATTAAACGAATTTTGTGATGACGTGTAAAGAATAAATGAAATATAAAAATATTAAAAAGAAAGTAAAAGTAAATGAGTGCAGTGCAGTTCTTTTATTAAAGTAATTTGGCCAAAACCATAGCGGATTTATAGAAAATATAAGAGGTTTTCGTGTGAAGTGTGGAAATTATAAGAATGAAGACGAAAAAATAGATAAATATAAAGAAGAATACAAGTTATGAGAAAGTAGTGTGAAGTAGTTTTGCAATCCCATCGTGTGTTTTGCATAACGTTTTAAAAAAAAAGAAGAAAAAAAAGAAGAACAAATAAATGAAGGCTAAGAAAAAAAGAGGAAAATATAATAAAAGAAATAAATATATACGTGTGAGAGAGTTCTGCAATCCCATCGCGTGTTTTGCAGAACGTCAATTACACGATTTATGGCAAATTGTGTTAATTGATCTTACCCTTTTTTTCAAATTAAAAAAAAAAATAAATAAAAAAAAATAAATAAAAATATATATGTATAAAAATTATAAAGAAGAAGAAGTTATCGTATTTAATTATATATATATATTGAAACAATTCCTTGCAATCCCATTGTGTGTTTTTGCAAGGGTTTCAGCTTTAAAAAATTCAGGGAAACTTCATTTAGGCTGGTTTTTAGTGCATTTTATATGCAAATTTTAGGGAATTATCTTTTTGCTTATTTTCTTGTATACGTCAGCAGTTTGAAATGTTGACCACCATTTCCTAATGGAAGGGTTTTTCTCATATAAAGAAGTTGAGTAAATAATATTCTTGCAGGTAAATGACACAAGAGTACACAACCTCAGGATAAACATTACACTACGCATTGCGAATCAACACCAGTAACATTAAGTACACTACAACACGATATTTTTTAAGCATATGTTATAATTAACATTGAAAAATTTTGTCCTGAAAGTAATAATAAGCTGACTTAATGCCGAATATTGCCAAAGTTAGAAATTTGCTACCTACTAACAAAGTCACCACTAGAGGAGCTAGTAAGAAACAGAACGCGAATACCCAGATACCTCAAGAAAATTTGCTGTCATTAAGACCTATAGTCACACCCCCACCTGCGACCATGGGCACTAGCAACAAATCTTCACCATCTCACCTTAGTTCTGCGGTTGTAAACCATGCTTACTTGTTCGCCTTAATGAGAATTCCAGACGTGATTCGCTTTTTACCTTCTTACTCTGGGGACCCCTTTACGTTGAACGAATTTATTAACAATGTGGAAGAAATAATATTAATGATAAGGGGTACGGATAAGACTCCGTATGGACAAATGCTCCTTAGAGCAATTAGACAAAAGATAGAGGGCACAGCAAATGAGGCAGTGATTGCTTCGGGAGCTAGTCTCATCTGGGATGATAGTAAGGACGCATTAATAAGCCACTGTAGGGACAGAAGGGACGAAGAGACCCTCATGTCAGAGCTTTATAATTTAAAACAGAAACTATCGCTACACAGGTCGTATGAGCAGATTACAAAAATAAAGTTAGCATTGCTCACGATAATCGATAATGAGGAAACTGAACAGAGTGAGACAGAGGGTAGTGTCTCAGACTTGCCTAACAGCGTTCCTCGCAGGGCTCAGAGGAAATTTGTGCGCCATAGTCAGGGCTTTTAAGCCAACAGGATTGGATGAAGCTTTCGATATGGCAGTAAAGGAAAGAAATTTGTACTTGGCGGAGAATGCTACATATGGTACACAAAATAGGCAGTTGAATAGGCAAAACGATCGTTTTCGCTCAAACCAATATTCAAATCAAAACCAATATAGGAACTACAATCAATATCAAGGCAGGGATAATAATCGTTTCAGCCGAACAAATAGAACGTCTTATGACCGAACAAATTACGATACCAATCGTAACAATAATTTCCCAGCAATTACGGCCTAGCATATCGAGCGATGTACCTAGCATATCGAGCGCCGCAGCTAAGAGAAATGTAACAAATAATAACAGGTTTCAATCGAACGGGCAAAGATTGTTAAGTATAGAGACAAAGAACAAAACAGAAGAGACGCAGGTGGAGCATAATGTAGTTGACGAACAAAATTTTCAGTCAAGAGCCTCGAGTCATCGAAAGGATTCCTGAGTAAATTCAGTCGCGACGCAAACCTAACATACATAACACTGTCGTTTCAAAACAAAAAAAATTTAAAATTTTTAGTGGAAACAGGCTCAGAGGGCTCTTTTATCGATCCTAAATTTGTAAATGAAAAAGAGAGAGTCGCATTAGATAAACCAGTTCAGATCACAAAGGTACTTAACGAATATTCCATTCAACAAATGGCCCTACTAACCATCTTTGAGGAAAGTAATGATGATAGGGAGTTTCCTTTTCTGATATTTAATTTCCACCAATTTTTCGACGGATTAATTGGGATGAACGTTTTGACCCAACTCCCAGCAATAATTGATATTGCGCAACTGACTTTCACTACTCCAACATTCGAAATTCCCCTAAGTTTAGAACCAAATCGAACTTCGGAAATATATGAGATAGAGGAGGAATCTAAAGCAGTGATTACGGTACCTGTAAGCATTAAAGAAGGCCCATTCTTGTGTGACCACATTCAAGTGGAAGAGGATTTTTTCATAACACCGGGTTTATATTCTGCACAGAATAACCGTGCCCATATCGAAATTAATAATTTTTCTACTACACCTAAACAATTTTGTCTAGACTCAAGCTTACAAGTAGATAAATTCGTAGAGGATGATTTTACATTTATGGAGGCAATGCCAAATAACCTTGAGTACTGTCAGGAGCCCATTTCCTCAGGATTTCATAGTATTAGAACAGATCATCTAAATGACGAAGAAAGACGACAACTGTCTCAACTTTGTAACAAATTCCCCGATTTAGTATTTCACGACAAATTGTCGTTCGCAAATAAAGTGAAACACGAAATCAAAATTACGGATAACAAGCCCGTATTCTTCAGACCATTTAGGTTCAGCCCCATCGAGGCAGCCGAGATACAAAACCAGATAAACAAATTTATAGATCAAAACATAATAAAACACAGTGATTCACCTTGGAGCGCCCCAGTATGTCTAGTTTCTAAAAAGATGGACGCATCCAACATAAAGAAGTGGAGAATGGTCGTAGATTTCAGAAAGCTAAAAGAAAAGACGGTAAAAGATAGATATCCTATGCCCAACATTAATGATGTTCTTGATAAAATAGGCAGAGCTAAATACTTTACTCCCATAGATCTCGCTAGTGGTTATCATCAAATTGAAATGAAGCCAAGGGACATTTCGAAAACAGTTTTTACGGCACAGAGAGGGCATTACGAGTTTGTCCGTATGCCTTTCGGACTGACAAATGCTCCAGCGACTTTCCAAAGAGTCATGGACAACGTTTTAGCAGACCTCAACGGAGATTGTTGTCTAGTATATTTAGATGACATTATAGTCTTCTCACCTTCCCTACAAGAACATATCAGCGATCTGGAGTCCGTATTTTACAGATTGAAACAGGCAAACTTAAAAATTCAACCCGACAAATCCGAATTCTTACGCAAGGAAATAGAATATTTAGGGCATATATTTACAGAAGAGGGTATCAAACCGAACCCCAAAAAGATTGAGGCCATAAAGGCTTTTCCAATTCCGACCACAAGGAAGGAAATTAAATCTTTCCTTGGTCTGTTGGGATATTATAGAAAGTTCATAAAAGATTTCGCAAAGATCACCAAGCCCATGACCAAGCAATTGAAAGGAAAAGCCCCGGTACTACTGACCGATGAATTCAAGGAAGCCTTCAATGTTTGCAAAAATCTACTATGTAATGACCCTTTATTGAAATACCCAGAATTTACCAAACCTTTTATATTGACTACAGATGCCAGCAATGTGGCCATAGGCGCGTTTCTTTCTCAAGGGACTTTGGGATCCGACAGACCAGTATGTTTCGCTAGCAGAACACTTAATGATCGGGAAGTAATGTATTCAACAGTGGAAAAAGAGATGTTAGCGATTATTTGGGCAACCAAATACTTCCGGCCTTATCTCTTCGGCCAAAAATTTCACATTGTCATCGATCACAAGCCATTAACCTGACTGATGAACTTCAAAGAACCAAATTTAAAAATGGTCAGGTGGAAGTTACAATTGTTGGAATTCGACTACGAAGTTGTATATAAAAAGGGATCCCAGAACGTCGTGGCCGATGCTTTAAGTCGTGTAGAAATACAGACTAATTGCATAACTAATTCTTTATCTAACAGTGTGTCAAATTCTAAATCTATAATTGTATTGAAATGGGTAACGAGGAAAAGACAAAAAACTGCATTTTATTCAAGAACAAGTTTAGACGAACCATATCAAAAATCACTGACGTTTTACGAGAAATCCTAGCGCTCAGCAGATAACACGCTATTTTCGCTTCGGATTCTATCTTTGAGTTGATACAGGAAGCTTACCTTAAATATTTTCAAAATTACAATTTAATAAGGTGCAAACAATTTTTAACAGATATCACTACTACACAGGAACAACGGTCAATAGTCAGGGATTATCACCTCAAAAACAACCATCGGGGGATTGAAGAATCTTTGAATCATTAAAGAGAACATTCTACTTCCCTTACATGAAACAGAAAACTACACAGTTAATTAATCAGTGCGATATTTGTCAAAAATTAAAATATGACAGAAGACCACCAAAGCCAGTTTATCAAAAAACAGAAATTCCGGAAGATCCATTACAGATTGTACATATGGACATATATACTATCAACGGTCAAACAATTCTTACTTTGATTGATAAATTTTTAAAATTTGCCAGCGCCTATACAATTCCGACTAGGAGTTGTATAAATGTGGTAAAATCTTTGAGGCATTATTTTTGCTTCGTGGGCATTCCTACAAAATTGGTATTCGATCAGGGCGCTGAATTCTCCGGGAAAATTTTTACTGACTTTTGTAAACAATATAATATCGTTACTCATGTAACATCATTCCAGCAATATACAAGTAATTCACCCGTGGAAAGATTGCATTCCTCTATAACCGAAATTTATAGAATTATTTATGAGTCCAGGAAGGCTAATAAGCTGGAACGCGATCACGAAGAAATTCTATTTGAAACCCTAACCACTTACAACAACAGCATACATTCTGCTACCAAATGTATACCTTTCGAACTACACTCTGGTAGGACCCACATTTTTAATAGGGAGATCGATTATAATTCAGAACATGACTATCTTCAAAAATGATGAATGAATTTCAAAACGTACTATATCCAAAAATCCAAGCTCAGTTAGAAGACAAAATGAACCAGAGAATTGACAAATTAAATAAACAAAGAACGCAACCAGCTTCACTCAATACAGACGATGTAATTTTCAGAAGAGAGAACAGGAGGAACAAACTCACTCCTCGTTTCTCTGAACACAAAGTTTTGAAGGACAACAAGATTACACTAATATCTACTAGAAAACAAAAACTACACAAAGCAAAAATTAAGAACCGGATTAAAACAAACAAACCTCCTATTGATTTTACAGATTCGCATGCATCGCAACCCAGGACTTAAAGGTCCAAAAATTAGGAAGCGACACCGCTTTACTAAAAATAAATCTGGAACAAGCCAAGATTATACAATCACACAAGTATCTCACACATCGAATTAATTTACAAATCTTTATAGACGGCGTCGTTAATTTTGAACGAGCAATCAGTCAATTAAAAGAAAACACCGACTCTTTAGACGAAATCAATAGCTTATCGACTAAACTTCTACAACTAAAGGATAGGATAGATAGATAGATAGGGTAGTAAACCCAAGAAAAGGTCAAGACGGGGACTAATAAATGGACTAGGTAAAGTTGTGAAAATAGTTACTGGAAGCCTAGACAATCACGATGGACGTAGAATTGAGAACAACTTAAAAATGATCACCGATAATCAAAAAGAGTTAACAACAAATGCGAATAAACAAGAAATATTTAATAACGACATAAGGGCGAGATTTGATAACATTACCACACACATAAATAGGGAACAGCAAATAATTAATCACTACTTAAACAACTATAAAAATGCAATTTTTAAAAACTTAAATTCCGAACACTATCACTATCAAACTTCGATGTATTATCGAATCACTTAAACAATGTAAAAGAAAGCATGTTATTATATATCAATGCTTCCAACTCCATTATTTATTGGAAAAATTTTACAACTACAAACTTTGGAGCGGATCGGAATCGGAATCTTGATAACAGTCCTGTTCACCAATACAAAGAAGAAGGTCATATTCTCCACCGTACCAGAACCGAGTTTCGTGACGTCCACACCATCGCTTTGGCCGTCACTTCAATCCAGGAGGGAGAAGTTACCGACCAGTCGGTAGGTAACGAGCCGCCGACCAAGCCACCCAGAGCTACCCTGGAATTGGTACGCTGACTGGGTGGCCACTTGACAATACATATGGATGCAATTATGTTGCAATCTTAACATCGTCCAAAACTAGGCAACGACCACTTGGGTCGCTGCCCTGCTAACGTTTCGCTCTGCAATAGGATGCCCCGAACCCCGGAAATGTGACACGAGCAGCAATTGGATTTGGATTCTTTATAAACATTCATTTTATTTCATTTTTGTACTTATGTATAAGCATTTATGTATAGCATGTAAGATTTCCTATGTACACTTCGGCAGCGGCGGCTTCTCGGTCACCGCTGAACAATATAAGTTTCAGTTTGAGAATTTACTTAAAACAGAGAAGTTTCAATTCTGCTAAGATTTTTAAAAACGGGACTTGGAGAATATCTGAAGACATTCCGATAAATATCAGGAGAACACCCCCAACCAACCTTGGATTTTACTATAACTGGCGCAGCCGACTGACGGACCAGGATGGATCTTATTATCTTCGTTACACTGTAAGAGTTACACTACGAAGGTAAAGTATTCTTGTGAAGAATAGAAAAATGCCCAAATTAAATGAAAATTTTAATCGTGATACATGATTAAGTAAGCAAAGAAGTATTAAACGAATTTGTGATGACGTGTAAAGAATAAATGAAATATAAAATATTAAAAAGAAAGTAGAAGGAAATGAGTGCAGTGCAGTTCTTTTATTAAAGTAATTTGGCCAAGACTCTGTGCCGTCTGCAAAACCATAGCGGATTTATAGAAAATATAAGAGGTTTTCGTGTGAAGTGTGGAAATTATAAGAATGAAGACGAAAAAATGGATAAATATAAAGAAGAATACAAGTTATGAGAAATTAGTGTGAAGTAGTTTTGCAATCCCATCGTGTGTTTTGCATAACGTTTTAAAAAAAAAAGAAGAAAAAAAAGAAGAACAAATAAATGAAGGCTAAGAAAAAAAGAGGAAAATATAATAAAAGAAATAAATATATACGTGTGAGAGAGTTCTGCAATCCCATCGCGTGTTTTGCAGAACGTCAATTACACGATTTATGGCAAATTGTGTTAATTGATCTTACCCTTTTTTTTCAAATTTAAAAAAAAAAAATTAAGTAAAAAAAAAATAAATAAAAATATATGTATATAAATTATAAAGAAGAAAAAGTTATCGTATTTAATTATATATATATATACGAAACAATTCTTGCAATCCCATTGTGTGTTTTGCAAGAGTTTCAGCTTTAAAAAATTCAGGGAAACTTCATTTAGGCTGGTTTTTAGTGCATTTTATATGCAAATTTTAGGGAATTATCTCTTTGCTTATTTTCTTGTATACGTCAGCAGTTTGAAATGTTGACCACCATTTCCTAATGGAAGGGTTTTTCTCATATAAAGAAGTTGAGTAAATAATATTCTTGCAGGTAAATGACACAAGAGTACACAACCTCAGGATAAACACTACACTACAAATTGCGAATCAACACCAGTAACATTAAGTACACTACAACACGATATTTTTTAAGCATATGTTATAATTAACATTGAAAAATGTTGTCCTGAAAGTAATAATAAGCTGACTTAATGCCGAATATTGCCAAAGTTAGAAATTTGCTACCTACTAAAAAAGTCACCACTAGAGGAGCTAGTAAGAAACAGAATGCGAATACCCAGATACCTCAAGAAAATTTGCTGTCATTAAGACCTATAGTCACACCCCCACCTGCGACCATGGGCACTAGCAACAAATCTTCACCATCTCACCTTAGTTCTGCGGTTGTAAACCATGCTTACTTGTTCGCATCCATGAGAATTCCAGACGTGATTCGCTTTTTACCTTCTTACTCTGGGGACCCCTTTACGTTGAACGAATTTATTAACAATGTGGAAGAAATAATATTAATGATAAGGGGTACGGATAAGACTCCGTATGGACAAATGCTCCTTAGAGCAATTAGACAAAAGATAGAGGGCACAGCAAATGAGGCAGTGATTGCTTCGGGAGCTAGTCTCATCTGGGATGATAGTAAGGACGCATTAATAAGCCACTGTAGGGACAGAAGGGACGAAGAGACCCTCATGTCAGAGCTTTATAATTTAAAACAGAAACTATCGCTACACAGGTCGTATGAGCAGATCACAAAAATAAAGTTAGCATTGCTCACGATAATCGATAATGAGGATACTGAACAGAGTGAGACAGACGGTAGTGTCTCAGACTTGCCTAACAGCGTTCCTCGCAGGGCTCAGAGGAAATTTGTGCGCCATAGTCAGGGCTTTTAAACCAACAGGATTGGAAGAAGCTTTTGATATGGCAGTAAAGGAACGAAATTTGTACTTTGCGGAGAATGCTACATATGGTACATAAAATAGGCAGTTGAATAGGCAAAACGATCGTTTTCGCTCAAACCAAAATTCAAATCAAAACCAATATAGGAACTACAATCAATATCAAGGCAGGGATAATAATCGTTTCAGCCGAACAAATAGAACGTCTTATGACCGAACAAATTACGATACCAATCGTAACAATAATTTCCCAGCAATTACGGCAGGTGATGATGTACCTAGCATATCGAGCGCCGCAGCTAAGAGAAATGTAACAAATAATAACAGGTTTCAATCGAACGGGCAAAGATTGTTAAGTATAGAGACAAAGAACAAAACAGAAGAGACGCAGGTGGAGCATAATGTAGTTGACGAACAAAATTTTCAGTCAAGAGCCTCGAGTCATCGAAAGGATTCCTGAGTAAATTCAGTCGCGACGCAAACCTAACATACATAACACTGTCGTTTCAAAACAAAAAAAAATTTAAAATTTTTAGTGGAAACAGGCTCAGAGGGCTCTTTTATCGATCCTAAATTTGTAAATGAAAAAGAGAGAGTCGCATTAGATAAACCAGTTCAGATCACAAAGGTACTTAACGAATATTCCATTCAACAAATGGCCCTACTAACCATCTTTGAGGAAAGTAATGATGATAGGGAGTTTCCTTTTCTGATATTTAATTTCCACCAATTTTTCGACGGATTAATTGGGATGAACGTTTTGACCCAACTCCCAGCAATAATTGATATTGCGCAACTGACTTTCACTACTCCAACATTCGAAATTCCCCTAAGTTTAGAACCAAATCGAACTTCGGAAATATATGAGATAGAGGAGGAATCTAAAGCAGTGATTACGGTACCTGTAAGCATTAAAGAAGGCCCATTCTTGTGTGACCACATTCAAGTGGAAGAGGATTTTTTCATAACACCGGGTTTATATTCTGCACAGAATAACCGTGCCCATATCGAAATTAATAATTTTTCTACTACACCTAAACAATTTTGTCTAGACTCAAGCTTACAAGTAGATAAATTCGTAGAGGATGATTTTACATTTATGGAGGCAATGCCAAATAACCTTGAGAACTGTCAGGAGCCCATTTCCTCAGGATTTCATAGTATTAGAACAGATCATCTAAATGACGAAGAAAGACGACAACTGTCTCAACTTTGTAACAAATTCCCCGATTTAGTATTTCACGACAAATTGTCGTTCGCAAATAAAGTGAAACACGAAATCAAAATTACGGATAACAAGCCCGTATTCTGCAGACCATTTAGGTTCAGCCCCATCGAGGCAGCCGAGATCCAAAACCAGATAAACAAATTTATAGATCAAAACATAATAAAACACAGTGATTCACCTTGGAGCGCCCCAGTATGTCTAGTTTCTAAAAAGATGGACGCATCCAACATAAAGAAGTGGAGAATGGTCGAAAATTTCAGAAAGCTAAAAGAAAAGACGGTAAAAGATAGATATCCTATGCCCAACATTAATGATGTTCTTGATAAAATAGGCAGAGCTAAATACTTTACTGCCATAGATCTTGATAGTGGTTATCATCAAATTGAAATGAAGCCAAGGGTCATTTCGAAAACAGTTTTTACGGCACAGAGAGGGCATTACGAGTTTGTCCGTATGCCTTTCGGACTGAAAAATGCTCCAGCGACTTTCCAAAGAGTCATGGACAACGTTTTGGCAGACCTCAACGGAGATTGTTGTCTAGTATATTTAGACGACATTATAGTCTTCTCACCTTCCCTACAAGAACATATCAGCGATCTGGAGTCCGTATTTTACAGATTGAAACAGGCAAACTTAAAAATTCAACCCGACAAATCCGAATTCTTACGCAAGGAAATAGAATATTTAGGGCATATAGTTACAGAAGAGGGTATCAAACCGAACCCCAAAAAGATTGAGGCCATAAAGGCTTTTCCAATTCCGACCACAAGGAAGGAAATTAAATCTTTCTTTGGTCTGTTGGGATATTATAGAAAGTTCATAAAAGATTTCGAAAAGATCACCAAGCCCATGACCAAGCCATTGAAAGGAAAAGCCCCGGTACTACTGACCGATGAATTCAAGGAAGCCTTCAATGTTTGCAAAAATCTAATATGTAATGACCATTTATTGAAATACCCAGAATTTACCAAACCTTTTATATTGACTACAGATGCCAGCAAAGTGGCCATAGGCGCGTTTCTTTCTCAAGGGACTTTGGGATCCGACAGACCAGTAAGTTTCGCTAGCAGGACACTTAATGATCGGGAAGTAATGTATTCAACAGTGGAAAAAAAGATGTTAGCGATTATTTGGGCAACCAAATACTTCCGGCCTTATCTCTTCGGCCAAAAATTTCAGATTGTCCTCGATCACAAGCCATTAACCTGACTGATGAACTTCAAAGAACCAAATTCAAAATTGGTCAGGTGGAAGTTACAATTGTTGGAATACGACTACGAAGTTGTATATAAAAAGGGATCTCAGAACGTCGTGGCCGATGCTTTAAGTCGTGTAGAAATACAGACTAATTGCATAACTAATTCTTTATCTAACAGTGTGTCAAATTCTAAATCTATAATTGTATTGAAATGGGTAACGAGGAAAAGACAAAAAACTGCATTTTATTCAAGAACAAGTTTAGACGAACCATATCAAAAATCACTGACGTTTTACGAGAAATCCTAGCGCTCAGCAGATAACACGCTATTTTCGCTTCGGATTCTATCTTTGAGTTGATACAGGAAGCTTACCTTAAATATTTTCAAAATTACAATTTAATAAGGTGCAAACAATTTTTAACAGATATCACTACTACACAGGAACAACGGTCAATAGTCAAGGATTATCACCTCAAAAACAACCATCGGGGGATTGAAGAATCTTTGAATCATTAAAAAGAACATTCTACTTCCCTTACATGAAACAGAAAACTATACAGTTAATTAATCAGTGCGATATTTGTCAAAAATTAAAATATGATAGAAGACCACCAAAGCCAGTTTATCAAAAAACAGAAATTCCGGAAGATCCATTACAGATTGTACATATGGACATATATACTATCAACGGTCAAACAATTCTTACTTTGATTGATAAATTTTTAAAATTTGCCAGCGCCTATACAATTCCGACTAGGAGTTGTATAAATGTGGTAAAATCTTTGAGGCATTATTTTTGCTTCGTGGGCATTCCTACAAAATTGGTATTCGATCAGGGCGCTGAATTCTCCGGGAAAATTTTTACTGACTTTTGTAGACAATATAATATCGTTACTCATGTAACATCATTCCAGCAATATACAAGTAATTCACCCGTGGAAAGATTGCATTTCTCTATAACCGAAATTTATAGAATTATTTATGAGTCCAGGAAGGCTAATAAGCTGGAACGCGATCACGAAGAAATTCTATTTGAAACCCTAACCACTTACAACAACAGCATACATTCTGCTACCAAATGTATACCTTTCGAACTACACTCTGGTAGGACCCACATTTTTAATAGGGAGATCGATTATAATTCAGAACATGACTATCTTCAAAAATGATGAATGAATTTCAAAACGTACTATATCCAAAAATCCAAGCTCAGTTAGAAGACAAAATGAACCAGAGAATTGACAAATTAAATAAACAAAGAACGCAACCAGCTTCACTCAATACAGACGATATAATTTTCAGAAGAGAGAACAGGAGGAATAAACTTACTCCTCGTTTCTCTGAAAACAAAGTTTTGAAGGACAACAAGATTACACTAATATCCACTAGAAAACAAAAACTACACAAAGCAAAATTAAGAACCGGATTAAAACAAACAAACCTCCTATTGATTTTACAGATTCGCATGCATCGCAACCCAGGACTTAAAGGTCCAAAAATTAGGAACCGACACCGCTTTACTAAAAATAAATCTGGGACAAGCCAAGATTATACAATCACACAAGTATCTCACACATCGAATTAATTTACAAAACTTTATAGACGGCGTCGTTAATTTTGAACGAGCAATCAGTCAATTAAAAGAAAACACCGACTCTTTAGACGAAATCAATAGCTTATCGACTAAACTTCTACAACTAAAGGATAGGATAGATAGATAGATAGGGTAGTAAACCAAAGAAAAGGTCAAGACGGGGACTAATAAATGGACTAGGTAAAGTTGTGAAAATAGTTACTGGAAGCCTAGACAATCACGATGGATGTAGAATTGAGAACAACTTAAAAATGATCACTGATAATCAAAAAGAGTTAACAACAAATGCGAATAAACAAGAAATATTTAATAACGACATAAGGGCGAGATTTGATAACATTACCACACACATAAATAGGGAACAGCAAATAATTAATCACTACTTAAACAACTATAAAAATGCAATTTTTAAAAACTTAAATTCCGAACACAAACTATCACTATCAAACTTCGATGTATTATCGAATCACTTAAACAATGTAGAAGAAAGCATGTTATTAGCTAGACTAAAATTAGTACCCAATTTTATTGTATCAGAACAAGAATTGAATGTAATCTGGCAAGAAATAGACGATGCAGAACTAGGTAACATGTCCAATGAACACATTCTCGATATATTAGAATTACATACTTTTATGATTGGAATTAAGATCAACTTTAGAATTAAAATACCAACCTTCAAACAAAACACTTATCAATTCTCACACATTGTTCCTCTGCCTATTAAAGAATATAAATTTTTAGTTCTACCTAATTATATGGCATACCATAACGCTAAGGATATATATTACTTTATAAACAAATGTAATAAGGTAGACAAATATTATATTTGCGAAAATTTGTTATCCATCGGGGACAATCCTGAAACCGAATGCCTCAATAGCATATTCACGCTGAATATCGCGAACTGTAGAGTCAAAGATGACGGAAATCAAGAGATAATAACTGAATAGAACCGGCACACATTCTAATTTTAAATACAATAAACTCCACTATTGTTTCATATTGTACGGCTAAAATCCCTATAAAGGGATCTGCGCTAATTACATTCAACAACTGCAAAGTATCTATCAACCAAATTCCCTACGACAAAGAATTGGCGGTTTACGAAGAGAAGATAGATGTTACTTTCCCAATTATTCGGAATATAAACTTCACCAACCACATCGAAGATATCAACCTACACAATTTAAACCTAAAATCCATCAATGCTTCCAACTCCATTATTTATTGGAAAAATGTTACAACTACAAACTTTGGAGCGGTATACTTACTATTATTAATCGGAATCTTGATAACAGTCCTGTTCACCAATACAAAGAAGAAGGTCATATTCTCCACCGTACCAGAACCGAGTTTCGTGACGTCCACACCATCGCTTTGGCCGTCACTTCAATCCAGGAGGGGAGGAGTTACCGACCAGTCGGTAGGTAACGAGCCGCCGGCCAAGCCACCCAGAGCTACCCTGGAATTGGTACGCTGACTGGGTGGCCACTTGACAATACATATGGATGCAATTATGTTGCAATCTAAACATCGTCCAAAACTAGGCAACGACCACTTGGGTCGCTGCCCTGCTAACGTTTCGCTGACTCTGCAACAGGATGCCCCGACCCCCGGAAATGTGACACGAGAAGCACTTGGATTTGGATTCTTTATAAACATTCATTTTATTTCATTTTCGTACTTATGTATAAGCATTTATGTATAGCATGTAAGATTTTTTATGTACAATTCGGCAGCGGCGGTTTCTCGGACACCGCTGAACAATATAAGTTTCAGTTTGAGAATTTACTTCAAACAGAGAAGTTTCAATTCCGCTAAGATTTTTAAAAACGGGACTTGAAGAATATCTGAAGACATTCCGATAAATATCAGGAGAACACCCCGAACCAACATTGGATTTTACTATAACTCACGCGTAGGTCAGAAGAGAGGGTTAACTTCAAGGGCCTGTGACCGTGGCTGTAGAAAGCATTAAAATACATTTCAAACTAACTTAATCTTACCGCAGTATGCCCTCCTACAATTCACAAAACAATTAAAAGCACAATTCTGGCGGCATTCACAGTAGCGATATTAGTAGGACCGCGCTTCAAGGGGCGAAGGAATCTATACGAAATTGGATAAGTTAACAAATACTATCGGCTTGGCCGATCACGAAGAAATGCCTTCATAACACTAGGTGAACTAATATTCGTTTTAAAAAACGTAAGCTTAAGTTTAAAAACTAAATAAATATTAGTAGTTTGATTTTTAAAATTATAAAGTATAGGGTTATATATGAAGTAGCAGCATTGATAAACAAACAAAAATCGCTTAACCACCTCTGTTTTCAGACATTCAGAAAGATAATAACCTAAGTTGTCAGCAATCCGCTGACCCAACGAAACTATCTGATACATAAAAATTGTTACACATATATGGCACTGTACTACACAACCTACGGAAAAACTGGCTCCGCTTGCAAAATATACCTTCATTGTTTCTTAATACCTATTTTTGTTAACTTAAGCATTTTGTACCTGTAAAAACTGTTAAGTTTGTTAAATAAAATCGTTTCTCATTCATTATCGCATTCATCAGATACTGTGGCCGTGTCTTCGTCCCTTCTTAGTATAAAAGCGGTTTTCATTCTGTTATCTGCATCACACACAATTCCGAGAATACTGGCTTGTGACGACATACAAAAATATGAAACCAATATCCAGTGGGGAACGGGTGTTTTCTATTTATGTTTGTGTTTGACAATGAAGATGTCGTCACTCGGTTGGGAGTTGCCTATAAAATACAGCGGCGATACGGCAACCCGTCTTGAATACCCAAGCCACTATTGTAATTTCAACCAAGAAACTCATAAATGTATGAGCGTGCGTACGTATGTTTTGTTCTAGTGAGGAACCCTAAAAGAAATATCGCTTACCGCAGTATAACCTCCCACACTCCATGGCTTTTGACTACCAATTCACCACGAGCGCGCCATATTTATCTATCTAGTGTGCCCGATCTTTTCATGAGGACCAATACTAAATAGTAAACTATCCCCCCAACTCCATGAAGAACCCCTTCACTCAAATCCAAAGCCAACTTTAAAGCGGGGCACATTGTCCAGCGGGCTCGTCTGACCTCACCATCCATTCCAGCAAAGGACCCATCCACGACGTCCTTCCGCCAGCCTCGAAGCGGCACGGCTGTATTGCAAACGAAGACGATGTCTCCTCGACGAATCGGCTTCTCTCTGCGGCATCACTTCTCTCTCCGTGTCAGCGTGGGCTGGTACTCGAAGACCCACCTCTTCCAGAAACGGTTCCGCAACATCTTTGCTATGCGCCACTGCTTCCACGTAGCTCCTTCCTTAGCAAGGTCTCCATCCAGGCCGGGAGTATCCAGCGGGGAAGCTGCTCCCTTGAGCCCATCTGGCAAAAGGGTGAGCGGGCGCGAATAAGCAATATTCTCCGCCTCTATTAGGAAACTCTCCAAGACGTGCTCCTTCGGCGCCACCTCCTTCACTGTGTGACGCAGCACCCTCTTTGCGCACTGCACCATTTGCTCCTAGACTCCGCCCTCTGTCGGCTTCGCTTGGCACAGTTCCGCCTGGATCCTCTCGGGTTCGAAGATCTCCGAAAATCTTTTGGCCTCCCTGTCCACTCCAACGAAGTTTTTGCCATGGACAGGTCGTGCGCCAGTTACAAATGAATCGCCCTGGTCCTCAAGCACGTAAACAAGGCCACCCACCGCTTCTCCTGGTGCCGAGCTACGGTCACTAGCAGTGTTTCGAAGTAGTCGAGACCCGTGCTCTTAAACGGCCAGCCACTGGCCTCCAGACGATCCTCTGGCAGGGGTCCCATAATCGGCGGCATCGGTCGCGCTCTGTGCAGCTTACACTCAATGCATCCCGAGATCACACTGCGAATCACTCTCCGTGGTCTCGTAATCCAGAGCCTGGTCCGGATCTCCGCCATCGTAGCATCCACGTTTTGATGCTTCATCCATACTTGGGCATCGCGCACTATCATCTCCGTGAGACTGTGCCGGTGCGATAGGTTCACTGGCCTCTTGGCGCTGTACGTTATATATACAGCCGCATCGATCCTGCCGTACACTCGCAGGACTCCATTGCCACCTAGGTATGGCGCCAGTCCACATAAGTCGCTTCCTATAGCAACGTCGTCGGGGAACGCCTCCAGTTGTGCTTTAAGGACCAACAAATTCTTAGCTGCCTCACACTCAGCTACAGTGAGGACATAGTTCTCAAGCTCATCTCGTTGTCCAAGGCATCGACGCGTGAACCGTAGAACCCAGGCCGTAGTCCTCAACAATCGCCTGTAGCTTGAGAATCTCTGTAACGATATAAACTCCTAGCTCTGCTACCAGCTCGTTGTCGACCATCGTCACCGAAGAACCTTCATCCAGGAGCGCGTACGTATCCACCTGCTTCCCACCTCCGTATAGCGTCACCGGCAATACAAGAAACAGTAGTCGTTCTCGGTCCTCGTTGACACAGCTCAAATTCCTTTCTGACGTCGCCGGGGCATGCCCGGATGACGATGTTCCTTCATTCACTCGGACGCCTTTCGTCGGCCCAACAGCCTGTCGGATCTGGTTGTAGCTTCTCCAATTGCCGCCTCGCTGTGGCGGTCCCCTGAAGCCTTCATTGCTTGCTTCATGCAGAAGACAGTGATAATTCCTCCTGCATCCATTCGCGGGGCACTCTCCTGAGACGGCACATAAAACATAAGCGATGTCTTCTGGATAGCTTCAATCTCTCTGTAGGTGTGGCTCCAATGAATCGTTGGCAGTCCCAAACTGCATATTGTCCAGGTCCAAGCCCTCCCCATATTGGGCAACCTTTGAGGCAGCTCACCACGCAGACCACATTCGATCGGGAGCTTGGCCACGAGGTCTTCCATGAGGGTAGAATAACCCGGATGCTGCTCTGCCTTCGCCGACTGCATGAAGGCCTTGAGGTTTCTCGCATGCGTGGCGAATGCAACGAGCTTTACGAAATTGTGTTCCGTAACTGCGGGCACATCTCGGATGCTGTTAAGCTGGCTGCATATTAGTTGCTCCGGTCGGCCATATCTGAAACGCAGCTGCTCCATCACTGCATTCACATTGCTGGAGTGAATCAACAACGACTTCATCGTCCCAAGAGCGTCATCCTTTAACGCCTTCAGTAACCTCTGGTTGTTATCAAAGTCCTGATAACCATACGCTTGCGTCGTTTCCGTAAACGCGCATGAGAATATGGGCCAATCCTCTGGCTTCCCTCCGAACGTAGGCAGTTCAGGAAGCTTTCGTGGCGCCCAGCTTGTAGTTCCTCCTATAGTCGTCGTCCAAGCACAGTTTTTAGGAGACGGCGCTCGTACAGATGTTCCGCCGGCCACTTCATTATGTAGCCCGAAATGGCGATGTGTTACTGTTTATCGTGATATAGCTCTGCAAAACTGTGCACGGTATCTCGTACGGGCACTTTGCGCTGTCTGCGCAAGATCGACCCCCTCACCAGGGTGCAGTTCCAATGTCGCCAGTCACCACGAGCGCGCCATATTTATATATCAAGTGTGCCCGATTTCTTCATGAGGACATAATACCAAAGTTCCAATACTAAATAATAAACTATCGATAATCGACCCGCGACAGAAGATTTAATGAGTGATCATGTAGTATTGTCTTGTGTCATATGGAGTTGCCTTTAGCGACTACCCCACACTCGTAGGTCAGAAGAGAGGGTTAACTTCAAGGGCCTGTGACCGGGGCTGTAGAAAGCATTAAAATACATATCAAACTAACTTAATCTTACCGCAGTGTGCCCTCCTACAATTCATAAAACAATTAAAAGCACAATTTTGACGGCATTCACAGTACCGATATTAGTAAGACTGCGCTTCAAGGGCGAAGGAATCTATTCGAGATTGTATAAGTTAACAAATACTAGATTTTCCTTATAACACATGACGCCGCTTCACGGGAAAATGCCGATCACGGGAAAATGCCTTCAGAACACTAGTTGAAGTCGCCGCTTGGTTAGCGATAACAAGGACAACAAGAGTGTGTGTTGTAGATAGTGTTTTATTATACCGCAGTTTCTCTTTCCTCTCTCTGTGATGTCGCAAATCGTAAAGCTGTAAACAATTCAATTCTCAAATCGATTTTATCGATCTTTTTGGATGAGCGAAAATATCGATTATTTTTTTAGGGAATCGATGCATCGACAAATTTGCTCACTTAAAAAAAATTAAGTAAGTGAAAAAATTATTTAAAAATAATTTAACTGAAGTAGACTAATAAATATTAATCACTTCCAGAATCAGTGTGTGTTGGTATTGAGGAAAAAAAAGAGAGATTGATAACTATGTTCGTTTTTCATATAAGTAATGTAGATTGTTTCCCGTGTTGAATGCATAGTCACCAACCGCAAAGCGTTCTTGAAAACCAAAAACGTAGACAAACTTATACTGACAAATAAAAACCCATGGGGCTTAAATGAATAACCAGAAACAATAACTAAAACAATTTTTTTAACGAATTTTACTTTTGTTCGCAACTGTAAAATCGGTATTTTCCATAACTTACTTAACAAAAGTGCCTATTTCATTATACAATTTTTTTTTCGTTTTCGATTGTAAATCGATTTAATCGATCTTTTCAAGAATTGAATCGAAAAGAATCAATTCTCATAAATTAGTATTGTTTACAGCTCTAGTAAATCGGTGTAAGTCGAGTCGCTTATTTCATGCTCGTCATCACCCGATTTAGTGTGACCGAATAACACAACCCTAAAAATCCTGAAGCAAATAATACTGACTTCTAGCGGGGCTAAATACAAACTTATGGTTACTATTGATAGCCCTAATCCGTTCCGCGACAATACTTATTCTTCCTATCGATAAGAATGTTTGACCGTCGACAAGTATGTTTGGAAAACATTTTCACTTATCTACCATGGTATCTCATGGAAGTGTGCTGTTTTTTTTTGCACAGCCCAGACTTTAACCTCATTCTCCTTAGGTCGTATGGTTGACCATAGCTAATTTTTTTGTTGTAGATCCTGTTTTGTAATCCTCGAGTTGTGTCAATATCTTGGGTCTTCCAATCTCATACCAATTTCCGGACTGCGTTCTCTAAATATAACTTTATCATAGTTTTTTTCAATTCTAAGGATAAATCTTTTCCCCGACCCATTTCGTCCAATTGCTGCAATAAATGCTCCGAAGTAGAGTTCAAGAGTTCACGGATTACAGCTGCATTCAGAAATAGAAGTCAAGAATAAAATGTGAACTTATAATTTTTTGCGTAGAAACATTTTTTGGCGTTATTAAGGAAATCATCTAGTATTTTCGTAAAACTTGTCAAATTTATGTTTTAATATATAAATATATCATCGAAATGTATATCTTTCATGTTATGTATTATTATTCATTTCTCGAAATATTAAAGTAAGCAAACATCTACATGTATGTATATGTAAGCAAACATCTGTTTTTAAGATAACAGAAGCGGGTAACTTAGTTGTTACCGGCACCATCCGTGAGACTGTCCCGGAAGTTAATTAATTTCAAAGTAAATCCAATTTCAATGATATCTTAGATGTACTTTTACAAAGAGTTGAATTTATTTATTAATTATTTCAAAATATGGAAACCAGTACAGGGGCTCGTATTAAAAACGGAAGGTTGTCTTCTCAAGTAAATTGTTATTTTATCGTGGTGGGGGGTTTGACGCAAATGAAGTGCAAGATAACATTACAACTGTTCACAAGGTACTTGTCAACAATCTACGACGGATATTTCAGCATTGAAAATATCAGAACGATTTCAATTCTTTCAATTGATAACAATGAAGAAAATATTTGTTATATTACAAAAAGTTTAAAAAATAACAAGAGGAAACGATATAGTCGAGTGCCGCGACTATAAGATACCCGTTACTGTTTTACACAATTTAAAAATATTCATTTTGCCAGTGGAAATCCACAAGGCGCCACCTATTGTCAGAGAAAGTATGTTGAGTAACTGATAGTGAAGTCACAAACCATGTGAGTTCTTATTATCTAACTGTGTGTTTTCGTTAAAGTGGGCGTGGCCGGACAAAAACTCGTGGCAAGTTGCAGTGTCATCTTTTAAATACGTATTCTAAAGCATAACTTTGTAGCTCTTAAGTTTCTGAGGTTTTTCGGGTTTCGTGGGCGTTAGAGTGTGCGAGGATTGATGCTTAGCCAGAACTTTCTTGTTACCGAGATATCAGCTTTTCTAAAAAATGCGAATACCGTCTTTTGAGCTTGGTGGGCGTATGGGTGGGTGCGGCCGGATAATGGTATTACTATAAGATGCGCTAGCTTGTAAAGATTATACATACTGAGAACATTTTAGCTCTAATAGTTCCTGAGATTTAGAGTGGGCGTGGCAGGATACTGTAATAAAAGGAACCTGATGGAAATGTGATAAGATGTTTTTTATTGGCATTTAACATATATCGCAGTGTTAGTATTTATTTATATTTATTATTAAACATTATAAAAATATATTTGGTTGTTTTTAATAAGGCTATTAGGGGAAACTATAGACTTTTGCAATTGTTCAGAATTGAGAAGCCAGAGGCCAGACTAGATCACATTTATGGAAACGTCATTCAACGTGAAGGCTTATCGGGAAGTGTGTCCAGAGAATGTGATCTCTAGTAACTACTAGCCTCTGATTTGTATCTTTCTTCAAGTATATGAGGATACAGGCTATGGATTTTATTACATAACGTAGAGATATGTGTCCATTCATTGTGTGAAACTCTAAATTTTCAATATGTACCCTTTACGTTCAAGTCCCTTATGTTTTGTTGTAATTATGTAGCTCTATAAAGTTATTAACTACAACGTTGAGAAGTGATGTTGACATCCACGAGTCCTTTTGACTCATCACCTTGAGGAAATGTTCTGGGTATCTTTCGGCATATGTTGACCTTAATGATTGTGGTGTTACGAGTTTGAGTGGTACTGGAATCGTTTTAAAGATATTTGCATGTTGATATGGATACGTAGTCTTCCGTTGATGATTAACAAGTTATCCTTACATATTGCTTGTGCCTTCTGTGGGGCAGGAGCATATGAAGATTGTATATATTGTTTTTCAGGGGCTTATTTTCTGGTTCAAGCTCAACCTTTAAGAGTGGCAGCGGCTTTCTATCCCTGTTAAGGATATTGAAGACTGTCTTAACGCTAAATCCCTTCTCTTGTAGCGCCTTTGTTATATCCGCAGGCGTTACTACGGACTCTAAGCCCTTGAGTACGACTTGCAGGCCCTTGCGGCTTTTTAACTGAACCGTGCAACAGTTCTTTTTATTCTCAGTAAGATATTTCGATAATACTGTGTAATTATCTTCGGACTTCATTTGAACTTTTGTTTCCTGGATGTTGCCCTGTAGTGAGGTTCATATGCAATCACTTTAGATTACGTTCTTTATAATTCAAACACATTGAATTAGTATTGTGATCTTTATTATTTGGAGCAACATGTACGTGTCGCTCCAATTGTTGGACAATATCTGTTTTGTGCAAAATCATTAAGGCTATGCTTAGGCTAAACCGTGTAGCTGCGCTGCCGGTAAAGCCAGGAGCGGTTGCATTATGTATGCATATATAGATGTTGTTATATATTGGCGGAAGGAATGTGTTATGCGCTCTCTTTGTTATGTATGTAAAAACGCGACGGCCAGCGAGGAAACGCGTGGTCAGCCCTTTAAGTTCATAGCGCATATATGTGATCATGTTAGGCATGCACTTGAATTGGGATGTTTACAATAACATTGCAACAAAGTGTCACAGTGTATTCATACATTTAAATTATGTGTGTCTTGGTGCTGTATATAAGTACAGTAGAGATTCGATAAGTGCGCATAGTACAGCCCTTTACAAGGGGTATTATATGGATTTGCCAATATGCTCAATAATTTTGTTGACAAGAAAATTTGGAACTTTTTTCTCGTATATTCCTTTTCTCGACTTCAGAAGATTCGGCAGCCTTAATCTCATGGTCTGCAAAAATTTTAAATCGGTTTGAGTTCAAGGGCGTTTCTATTCCTCAATAAATTCCAGCACATTATCCAAATATTGAATTTCCCTGGGTGAAAATCCGGGAGAGTTTTCCCGGAAAAATTACTATTAAAAATTTAAGCAAAAAAAAAAGACTTGCGAAGCGAAACAATCGAAACGAAGTTGACTCCAAAAGTTTATTGCTGCTGCTTCGAGGTTCGATCGGTTAATGCTCTCCCGAGAGCAGCATAACATTTCGCATAGCCACGAACAGAAAAGCTTATCAGTTAGATCACAACAACTCGGCTATGCTCAAGCTTGAGTGAAACTGATAAGCTTTTGTACATTGGTTTAAGGTGATTTGTTTACATTTTGGCTGCGTATTCAATTAATTATTTCTTTTCATCTATCCTTAAAACTAACAATAAAACTTAATCTACTGCTCCAACATTCCGGCCCCGTTGAAGGCCTCCGGCGCTTTAACCTCCTCGTTAGGAGCGTTGCTTACTGGCAGCAATGCCAGCTTGTAGATGGCGCGCTTGATGACGCCTCCTGACGTCCGTACCTCCGCCACACGCACTCTTCCGTCCGCACCGACTGTTGTTGCCACCACGCGGCCTGTAAGCCACCTTTGCGGGGACATGTTGTCCTCGTGCACGAGCACCAGGCACCCGACCTCCAGATCGCGGTCCTCGACGCACCACTTGTTGCGATGCTGCAGGCTGGCGATGTAGTCCTTGGACCAGCTGGCTCAAAACTGCTGCTTGAGATCGGACAGCATTCGCCACCGCCTCAAATATCCGCAACTGGCTTTGCTGGAGATTCCGCCTGTGCCGGACTCTTGCGGCAGCGTGATTAGAGGCTGTCCGATAAGCAGATGTCCTGGAGTCAGGGCCTCTCCATCGTTGGGATCGTTGCCTGGCGACAGCGCTTCTACCTCGACCAGGTGGGTGCTGAGCTCGTCCGCTGTCAGCTTGGCGTTGCCGACTCCTCGCAGCAGCCGGTGTTTGGCGGCCTTGACTGCTGCCTCCCACAGTCCTCCGAAGTGTGGTGACCTCGGCGATATGAAATACCACCATACCATCCTCTCAACTGTTCCTGACTGCGGTGAAACGCTGCGCTCAGATCCTTGAGCACGTTGCTCGCTCCTACGAAGTTCATGGCGTTGTCGCTGTACATCTTCTGCGGCAGCCCTCTGCTCCCGACGAACCTTTTAAAAACAGATAAGAAGCTGTCAGTGGATAAATCTACAACGAGCTCAAGGTGATCAGCCTTTGTCGAAAAACACACGAAAACGGCAACATAAGTCTTGATAGGAGGTTTACCGCGGATCTTTAGTGACACATAAAATGGTCCGCAAAAATCTACCCCGCAAATCAAAAAGCGGCGTGCTATCTTGATCCTATCGTCTGGCAAGTTGCCCATTATCTGACCCATTAGCACTGGTTTGTATTTGAAACAGTGGACACAGCTACGGACAACTTTCGTGCACGCTTCTCGCACATTGATTAGCCATATCTGCTGTCTCGAAAGTGATACCATCACCTTGGCGCCAGCATGGTAATGAGTACGATGCAGGTCTCGAAGAAATAGCGAAACAAATTCTGATTTTGAGGACAGTAATATTGGAAATTTGGCATCATACGGAATTTCTGCATTTAACAACCTTCCCCCAACTCGGATTAATTGAAGTGTTACGCCTTCTAGTTCGCTAGTGTGTAAGAAAGGATTTAGACGTTGAAGCTGTGGGCTTAAAGCTTCAGATTTCTCTAGCTTGACATACTCTAAACCAAAATCAGCTCTTTGATATACTTGGACCATTCTTAGAAACGATAACTTAAGTTCGGTAGCCGAAATAACCATATCGCGATTATTTTTCCGATTTACATATGCCATAATCCGCAGGAGTTTATTGAATGACGAACATCTTCCAACAAGCTCAATGAAAACATTCGGTTGATTTGTTGTGACGGAACATACTGCCACGCTTTTCTTGTTCTCGGACAACTGTAACTCCGGTGAAAGTTCAGTCTGATGAGAACGAGGCCACTCGTTAGGATGTCGGAGTAAAAATTCTGGTCCATTTTCCCATAGCGTACATTTTAAACCCTCTATATCTGTTCCACGTGATACTAAATCGGCTGGATTATCTACCGTGGGCACATGCCGCCAGACAACATTCTCTGAGAGCTCTTGAATTTCAGAAACTCTATTCGCAACAAATGTAGCTAGAGTGGACGGATCCCTCTTTAGCCAGTATAAAGTGACTTGGGAATCCGACCAGAAATTGATGCTTTCAAACTCTAATTTGTTAAGCAAGGGAAATACTTGAGCCCATAATTTGGCAAGCAGATGCGCTGCACACAGCTCGAGCCTTGGAATTGATTTGGTTTTGAGGGGGGACACTCTCGACTTGGCGGTCAGCAGTCTTGACAAACTTTTTGTCCCAGCCACGGTACGAATATAAATGCATTAGCCATAGGCTTGGCTCGATGCATCAGCAAATCCGTGGATTTGAACAGTGTCATAGGAAGACAAACAAATGTATCGAGGAATGGATATCCGGTCAATTTCTAGTAAATTCTGTTTGAATTCATTCCAACTGGTATGTAAATTCATGGGAACCGATTCGTCCCAATCCAGTTTTTGTCGCCACAGTTCCTGAAGCAAGATTTTAGCTCTCGTGATCAGCGGGCACAACAATCCCAAGGGATCAAACAAACGGGCTGTGACTGATAAAATGTTGCGTTTAGTTGGTGGTAGGGACTGAAACGAATCCTCCAAACTATAATGAAAGGCATCACTCTGAGGGTTCCATCTCATCCCAAGCGTTTTCACAGACTCGGAAGTGTTGAACATAAGCGATTTTTCTGATCCCTGGTTAGTCATCAAACTCGGGTGATTTGTTGCCCATTTGGCCAGCTGGAAACCACCGAACTCTAACACCTTGGTCACTTCTTTGCGAATGACTTCCAACTCTTCTAAACTGTTTGCTCCTGTGAGCATAAAGTCTACATAGAAGTCACTTGAAATTACCTCTGATGCGACAGGATGTGACTCAGAGTAAATTTTTGCCAGTTCAAAGAGACAACGAATGGCCAAAAATGGAGCAGAGGCTGTTCCATTAGTGACAGTGTTGAGGCAATAGGTTTGGAGAGCTTGCGTCGACTTTTCCCTCCACACGATATATTGGAAATTTCTGTCTTCATTGGCAATGTTAACTTGCCTTTACATCTTCGAGATATCAGCAGTCAAGGCAAAATAGCGTAAAGCTCCCTCTGAATCGTTGCACCCACCATTAGAGTCTCATTTAATGAGATCGAGGTTGACGTTTTACTTGAAGCGTCAAAAACAACTCGCAACTTTGTGGTGCTTCGATCTCTCCGGGACGTGTTCCAATTCCCAAAAACGTTCTACAAGAGAGTCGAGAGAACTTATATTTTCGCTGCTTACTTGAGCATTATTCGATACGCGTTGAGTGTACTTTCCCGAAACAATCCATCCTAATAAAGTTTTCTGTATTGAAGGATGTTCTGAACCCAATTTTATTTGACCTACGCTGAGAAGTTCGAAAAAGGATTCTGCCCCAATTAGTAAGTCTATTTTTGCAGGCATGTGAAAACGAGGGTCTGCTAATTCAATATTTGCTGGAATTTTCCACTGTGCACAATCGACTTCGTTATCTGGTTGATATGATGAAATGGAGCTTAATACCCAAAAATCAGTAGCGAAAGATCAGAGCATTGACGCGAGAATAAATCGACGCGTGGACTTTGTGCCGTACTACAGAAACTGTCCAAATCTATCCCGTACCTTAACGACAGCCGTAGCAAGAATAACTTGCTCACTACTTGCAACATGACAAGAATGGGCTTGATTGGGATGATCAAATGCTACTGAAGGTGCTTGGGCTTGCGCTTGAGGAAGTGACTCCGAAGAAGTTGGTTGCTGCTCTACCCCGTATTTGTGAAGAAGTGTGTTATGAGGTTTGGAGCAAACGCGACACTTTACTGCTTTGCACTTCTTGACTGGATGACCTGGATTCAGACAATTAATACACAACCTATTGTGTTTCGTAAAATCGAACCGTTGGATCACTGATAAAGCCATGAAAGGTTGACAACTGCCTAAACTATGGTTTGTTGCTGAGCAATATCGACATTTTGATTCAGGTCTGCGATCTGTTTGTGTGCATGAGAAGGAAGATTTGGAATATCCTCTATTGGAACCTTGGTAAGGCTTCCCTTTACTTTTGGTTGACTCTTCAGCAGCTAAATGTTGATATCGCCGATTCAACAGAGTCGCACAATCAGACCATGTAGGCAGCGTATTATAATCTAGCTGTTCCTCAAATCTGGATTTTGTTGTGTGATCTACTTTGGACATTGCTATGTGAATAAAAATTGCGTTGTTTATTTCCTTTTCACTACCCAAGGACTGTAACGATGCGTAGAGGGCCGATATTTCATCTATAAGAGACCTCAAGCCTGATGCAGAGGGTTTTGATACTTGCGGGAGGTCAAACAGCTGAGAAATCGTGTCAAAAAAGATCAAACATTTATTATCGTACACGTTTTTTAGACTAGCCAATGCCTTCTCATAATTTAGATCCGAAATTTGAAAAGCTTTCACAGTACCTAATGAATCATCGGTTAGACATGTGAGCAAATGGTTAAATTTCTCTATGTTTGTTAGAGATGGGTCGTTGTGAACTAAACTCTCAAAAAGACTTATAAAATTTTTGTAGTCGGAATATTTTCCACTAAATTTCGGTAGATTCATTTTTGGAATGACGATAACCACCTATATCACTTTGACTGAGTCGCTGAGGCTCGCATTCTCTCATTGCGGACCGATATAACGCTTTTGTAATTATGCACATCTCCTCAACAGACGCTCTTAAATCATTCACTGGATTTAGCACATCGATATCTCCTTGGAAATCCATCAATTTCTCGCAATATGATTCGAGAAGTTGCTTTCGGTATTCCATTTGAAACCTATCGAATGAAATGGTTTTTTCCTCGAATGACGTTCTCATACGTTGAATGTCACTCATTACCCTGCCGTGTTTATGCATAGCCACTATTAGTTTAGCACTAGGCTTTGACGATGATTCCTTTTCTTTTTCAGACATTTTAGGTTAATGTAAAAAAAAAAAAATACTCCAAGTAAAAACAGTCGGACACAAGGGTTAAATAAATTTATTTCCAAAATGCTCAAAATGCTTCCTTAATAAATTTCCAACAATATCTAAATTTTAAATTTTAAATATTAAAAAAATTAAATTTCTCCAAAATAAAATTTATTTGGTTGGATAAGGGTTAAATGTGCGCAGAAGCACCACCAAAATGCACAAAATACGTTTGTATGTGTATTTGCCGTTTAACCAAAGCCGAAAAATGCACAAATGTTAAATTTCATTTGACAAATAAATTGTCCAAACTATTTAAGTGGATCCCATACGGGTTAAAGATGCCCACAAACACCGACAAAAAAACCAACAAATGCAATTTTATCCAGGTGCTTACGATCTCTCGCTACGCGAGTGTTCTGGCCGGGAACCGTGCGATAGACTCCAGAGTGCGGAGTCAACGATTTCTTTAATGCGCGTGTTGGCCACTTCTGATCGGGCTCTGGGTGATTGCCCCCAGAGTACAGAGTCGGCGGTTTCTTCGACGCGCATGTTGACCACTTCTGGCCGGGCTCCAGGTGATTGTCCCCGGAGTGCAATGTCGGCAGTTTCCCTATTCTGTGTGTTGGCCACCGGATGTGGCCCGCAACTCGGCAGTTTCCCAATTTGGGAACTGGGTGTGTTAACTTCTCCCCCTTTTAAGTGGTCGCCGTCCCGGTGACCCGATGGTTCCAGGTCATCGTTAATTCTTGAGTTGGCGTGGACTTTGTTCTTCAGGTGGTGGTAGCTGAGCCAAAGGGTTGAGCACAGCAGGAGGAAGCCGAGTAGGGCGAGGGAGTAGCTGACGAAGGGTCCAAATGTGGTGGAGGTTCCTCAGACTCAACTCGTGCAGAAAGGGAAGGCTCAGCCGAGCTTGGTGGGTCGTGATGTTGACCATGATCATGGCTGACACAGCGGGTTTTTTCATTGAGTCTCCCAGCTGATTTATGAACCAAGTCCCGTTTACGCTTATTCTGTCTGAATAAGTTACGATGTACGTTCCAGATATCTTTTGGTCTCGTCCTTGGTTATCGGTTATGGTCATGTTGGCCTCGTTTACTATGAGGGTGCCATGATCTACCACAGTTATTGCATCCAGGTGACCTGGGAGCGTGGAACAGTGCACAATAACTCCAGAAACCAATTGGTGAGCACAGGTGTTATTTTGGAGCTCGTCTTGCAGAACCCGATGTTGAGGTTTCGTCCCGGGCACTCAGCGAATAGGTTTCCGTTTTCGAAGTCTAGGATCTTGTTGTGGTGCTGGACCGGATAGACTGTTATCTTGATACAAACAAGCTTAGGATTAGGAAATTTAATGAGAAAATGAATGATATCGGAATTTTGAAAAACACTTATACTATATACTTCTAAAATTTCTATTAAGCTAATGTTAATATGCTGTCTGTCTTTAAATTCACCAATTTCGGAGCTATCTAGAATTGCCGGACTTACAATGTTTAATTTTGCTAGGGTTAAGCCCATTAGAATGTTTTCCAAATCAGTGATAACGATTCTATTTTTAGCTAGGGTGATTTCCAAAAGGTGTGTTTCTTTATTTGTCTCGAATTTTTGAATTTGGTTCATAGCGCTCGAAAGTTCCTTCAAACGTCCTTGGAATTTGATATTTAATTCTGTTTGTTCTTCATCTGCTCTCAGTAATTGCTCTTGGTTGAATTTTACTTGATCCCAATCATTAAAGTCGGGTGTACCTGCAACTACTTTTAAGGCTGTTCCGATTAAGTTTATACTCCTAGCGGCCCTATGATGGATTTTTAGGGTAGCTACCAACTTGCGAATATGTCTGATGTTCCCAAACTACAATGTCACCGTCCTCTATGGGGATGTAGTCGGCGTTCGTGTAGTCGTTTAGTTTCACCGTCGCGTCCGTCCTAGCAGCCGTTAATGCCCAGATTATAATGTATTTTCCTAGCCTAGAAAAATATAGATGAATATAAAAATGTTAAAAATATAAAAAATCTAAAAAGTAAAAAGTAAAATTTGTCGGGAGCTTAGCGAAGGGTGATTAGCGTAGGTTGTCTTTATGGACCACCCTCCCTCTAATTAAGACCGTTGCCCCCAGGTCAGCTTCAATTTTTTCCTCTGAACATAGCGGTGAGAGTTTGTTACCTAGTCTTTTATTTGCTTTTAGAAAAACTTTTTCGCCTACCCGATAGGCCTTATATGTCCTATTCCTGTTTACATGGTCCAGCGTCTTTTCCTGTGCCTGTTGAATTTTTTTACTAATTTCTCTGTCGAATTCCATGGGCTTTGTGTGAACTATTTCTGATGGTTTTTTGTTTGTTTTTGAGTGGATTGAATTATTGTATTTGTTGGTTGCTAAGAGGATTAGTTCTATGGTATCGTTTAGTTTGCATCCGAGTTTCAAGCATCTGGCTATTTCAGCTAGAGTGCTATGAAATCTCTCTACTTGGCCATTTGATGTCCTGTGTAGAGGTGGAGCGTTGGAAATGGTGATATTGAAATGATTTAACAGGATTGTTTTAATGTTCTCGGAGTTTAATGGTCTTTCATTATCGCAGTAGATTGTTTTAGTTTTCGGAAAGAAATTTATTATTTGAAGTAAATGTGCTTTTATATCTACATCTATATCTGATGCGATGGTTTGCACTATGTCGAATTTTGAGAATTTGTCAACGCATGTAAGGAAAAGGGTTCCATCTGTTGAGAAAATATCGATGTGTAGAATTTCCCCAACGAATGAAGGTATAGGAGTTTCTGCGACCCTTTGTTTTGATGAGTGGCGTTTGTATTTTGCCATGGAACGGTTTTTGCAGTTTGATGTTATTTCTGTCACTAACCAAAGCATTTTTGGGAAGAAATAGTCCCTAAGGATTTGTTTTACATTTTCCTGAGCCGCTCGATGAGCCCTGTTGTGTTATGTTATGACAATTTCTTTCTGTTCGGTTAAGTCCGTTATGTCCTGTACGAAGTTTTTCGTGTGCTTAAAAGAAGTGCTAGGGAAGGACTCCACTAGTCGGTGTTGGATAAACGCTAAAGTTGGTAGTGAGCAATGTATCGCGTTTACTACCTCTGCGTTTACAACATCTTGTAATGCTTCCATCAGATTTTCCCGGTTGGGGGTTTTGATTATGTGTCTGATTTTGCTTTTAAACAAGATGAATGTATCCACCGAGAAACTATTTCCGTCCTCAATTATTATTTGGTTTCGGAAGCAGTTTACCGGATTGTCGGTTGTCTCGATGGTGTATGTTAGGGACTCTTCACTATGGATAGTGGCTAAGTCCGATTGTTGTCCGTCTTCTAGGGTATTAATGTTCTGGCGAGATAGTGCGTCTGCCACGAAATTTTCTTTTCCTGGTTTATAAACCAGTTTTGCACCATGGTCGTCAATAATCCCTTTCCAACGCTTCAGCTTTGCATTGGGATTTTTTTCTGAGACGGCAAAGGTGAGTGGTTGATGATCGGTAAAGATCTGCAACACTTTTGCTCCGTATAAGGCAAGGATCTCTCGCTCATTGATTGCGTAGTTTTTTTCGCTATCACGTAGTGCGCGTGATATCATTGTAATTGGGCGGCCATCTAGAGATAGAACTGCCCCTAGTCCGAAGCCTGACGCGTCCGTAGTTAAGTCGAATGGCCTCTTAAAATCTGGATATGAGAGCAAAACGTCTTCTGATGCCAAGATTTCTCTCAGTCTGTCGAACGTTTCTTTTTGTTCTTTGGTCATGTTGATATCAATCTTTCTCGATTGATATTTACTAACCTTCCCATTTTCTCCCTTTAGGATGCTTGTTAGCGGTCTTGCGATAGTCGCAAAGTTTTTTACAATGAAGCACCTAAACTAGCTTGCTAGCCCCAGAAAAGATCTGAGGTCAAAAAGAGTTTTTGGTGGGGGAAATTCCTTAATAGCTTTTACCTTTTCAGGTGAGGTTTGGAGTCCCCCTTGCGTCTCTATAAAACCCAGGTACTCGACGCTCCTTTTAAAGAACTTCGATTTCTCTTGGGATACGCTCATACCTGCTTCCAAGAGTTTGGCTAAACCCAGTCCACGTCCCTGACGTGGTCCTCTTTTTGTTGTTGAAAATATGATCACATCATCTACGTAGACGTGGCATATTCTTCTAAGGACGTCATCAATAGCCCTCTGGAAGATGCTTGGGGCGTTTTTAAGTCCGAATGGCATTCTGCAAAATTCGTATTTGCCGTTGTTTACGGAGAAGGCTATTTTTTCCCTGTCCTTTTCCGCCAGCTCTATCTGGTGGAAGCCTGATTTAAGGTCGAGTGTAGTGAAATACTGTGACTCGCCCATATTCGACAGTATTGTCGAAACTGTAGGGATAGGATATCTGTCGTCTACTGTTTTCTGGTTTAGTTTTCTGAAGTCGATAACTAATCGCTTCTTCCCTAACCCCATTCTGGTCTATGCCTTTTATCTACAACCCGCGTAGAGTTGTTATATGGGGATCTGGATGGCCGTATTACGCCGTCCGCTAGAAGTTGTTTAACCTCTGCATTGACGAATTCCGGTTACACCCATGGGGTGTGGGTACGACTTGGAGTACACCGGTTCCCCATCAGTTTTTATTGTTGCTATAGTGTTAATGTTAAATGGAAGTGCTTCGTCTGGGTCAGCGAAGGCTTTTTGATTTTTAAGAATCATTTTATCAAAGGTGGCCCTAATTGCCACGGGGACATCTTCGTCATTAATTTTTATAAAGTAGACGTTTTCTGCCCTAGTAAATCGGATTTTTTCATATCCGTTATTTGTGTGGATAATGTTTCCGGTAATATCGAGTTTCGCCTTCGCTTGTTTAAGCAAGTCGAGACTAGGATCTTGTTGTGGTGCTGGACCGGATAGACTGTTATCTTGATACAAACAAGCTTAGGATTAGGAAATTTAATGAGAAATGAATGATATCGGAATTTTGAAAAACACTTTATACTATATACTTCTAAAATTTCTATTAAGCTAATGTTAATATGCTGTCTGTCTTTAAATTCACCAATTTCGAGCTATCTAGAATTGCTCGGACTTACAATGTTTAATTTTGCTAGGGTTAAGCCCATTAGAATGTTTTCCAAATCAGTGATAACGATTCTATTTTTAGCTAGGGTGATTTCCAAAAGGTGTGTTTCTTTATTTGTCTCGAATTTTTGGAATTTGGTTCATAGCGCTCGAAAGTTCCTTCAAACGTCCTTGGAATTTGATATTTAATTCTGTTTGTTCTTCATCTGCTCTCAGTAATTGCTCTTGGTTGAATTTTACTTGATCCCAATCATTAAAGTCGGGTACCTGCAACTACTTTTAAGGCTGTTCCGATTAAGTTTATACTCCTAGCGGCCCTATGATGGATTTTTAGGGTAGCTACCAACTTGCGAATATGTCTGATGTCCACGGGTGCTGTGGTCTTTTTGGTCGTGTGGGTTTTTTTCTTTTTTCTTCTGGGAGGTCTCGTAGTCGGTGTCGTCTTTTTCGTTACTTGTTATAAAATCTAAAAGATTCCCAAACTACAATGTCACCGTCCTCTATGGGGATGTAGTCGCGTTCGTGTGTAGTCGTTTAGTTTCACCGTCGCGTCCGTCCTAGCAGCCGTTAATGCCCAGATTATAATGTATTTTCCTAGCCTAGAAAAATATAGATGAATATAAAAAATGTTAAAAATATAAAAAATCTAAAAAGTAAAAAGTAAAATTTGTCGGGAGCTTAGCGAAGGGTGATTAGCGTAGGTTGTCTTTATGGACCACCTCCCTCTAATTAAGACCGTTGCCCCCAGGTCAGCTTCAATTTTTCCTCTGAACATAGCGGTGAGAGTTTGTTACCTAGTCTTTTATTTGCTTTTAGAAAACTTTTTCGCCTTACCCGATAGGCCTTATATGTCCTATTCCTGTTTACATGGTCCAGCGTCTTTTCCTGTGCCTGTTGAATTTTTTACTAATTTCTCTGTCGAATTCCATGGGCTTTGTGTGAACTATTTCTGATGGTTTTTTGTTTGTTTTTGAGTGGATTGAATTATTGTATTTGTTGGTTGCTAAGAGGATTAGTTCTATGGTATCGTTTAGTTTGCATCCGAGTTTCAAGCATCTGGCTATTTCAGCTAGAGTGCTATGAAATCTCTCTACTTGGCCATTTGATGTCCTGTGTAGAGGTGGAGCGTTGGAAATGGTGATATTGAAATGATTTAACAGGATTGTTTTAATGTTCTCGAGTTTAATGGTCTTTCATTATCGCAGTAGATTGTTTTTAGTTTTCGGAAAGAAATTTATTATTTGAAGTAAATGTGCTTTTATATCTACATCTATATCTGATGCGATGGTTTGCACTATGTCGAATTTTGAGAATTTGTCAACGCATGTAAGGAAAAGGGTTCCATCTGTTGAGAAAATATCGATGTGTAGAATTTCCCACAACGAATGAAGGTATAGGAGTTTCTGCGACCCTTTGTTTTGATGAGTGGCGTTTGTATTTTGCCATGGAACGGTTTTTGCAGTTTGATGTTATTTCTGTCACTAACCAAAGCATTTTTGGGAAGAAATAGTCCTAAGGATTTGTTTTACATTTTCCCTGAGCCGCTCGATGAGCCCTGTTGTGTTATGTTATGACAATTTCTTTCTGTTCGGTTAAGTCCGTTATGTCCTGTACGAAGTTTTTCGTGTGCTTAAAAAGAAGTGCTAGGGAAGGACTCCACTAGTCGGTGTTGGATAAACGCTAAAGTTGGTAGTGAGCAATGTATCGCGTTTACTACCTCTGCGTTTACAACATCTTGTAATGCTTCCATCAGATTTTCCCGGTTGGGGGTTTTGATTATGTGTCTGATTTTGCTTTTAAACAAGATGAATGTATCCACCGAGAAACTATTTCCGTCCTCAATTATTATTTGGTTTCGGAAGCAGTTTACCGGATTGTCGGTTGTCTCGATGGTGTATGTTAGGGACTCTTCACTATGGATAGTGGCTAAGTCCGATTGTTGTCCAGTCTTCTAGGGTATTAATGTTCTGGCGAGATAGTGCGTCTGCCACGAAATTTTCTTTTCCTGGTTTATAAACCAGTTTTGCACCATGGTCGTCAATAATCCCTTTCCAACGCTTCAGCTTTGCATTGGGATTTTTTTCTGAGACGGCAAAGGTGAGTGGTTGATGATCGGTAAAGATCTGCAACACTTTTGCTCCGTATAAGGCAAGGATCTCTCGCTCATTGATTGCGTAGTTTTTTTCGCTATCACGTAGTGCGCGTGATATCATTGTAATTGGGCGGCCATCTAGAGATAGAACTGCCCCTAGTCCGAAGCCTGACGCGTCCGTAGTTAAGTCGAATGGCCTCTTAAAATCTGGATATGAGAGCAAAACGTCTTCTGATGCCAAGATTTCTCTCAGTCTGTCGAACGTTTCTTTTTGTTCTTTGGTCATGTTGATATCAATCTTTCTCGATTGATATTTACTAACCTTCCCATTTTCTCCCTTTAGGATGCTTGTTAGCGGTCTTACGATAGTCGCAAAGTTTTTAATGAAGCACCTAAACTAGCTTGCTAGCCCCAGAAAAGATCTGAGGTCAAAAAGAGTTTTTGGTGGGGGAAATTCCTTAATAGCTTTTACCTTTTCAGGTGAGGTTTGGAGTCCCCCTTGCGTCTCTATAAAACCCAGGTACTCGACGCTCCTTTTAAAGAACTTCGATTTCTCTTGGGATACGCTCATACCTGCTTCCAAGAGTTTGGCTAAACCCCAGTCCACGTCCCTGACGTGGTCCTCTTTTGTTGTTGAAAATATGATCACATCATCTACGTAGACGTGGCATATTCTCTAAGGACGTCATCAATAGCCCTCTGGAAGATGCTTGGGGCGTTTTTAAGTCCGAATGGCATTCTGCAAAATTCGTATTTGCCGTTGTTTACGGAGAAGGCTATTTTTTCCCTGTCCTTTTCCGCCAGCTCTATCTGGTGGAAGCCTGATTTAAGGTCGAGTGTAGTGAAATACTGTGACTCGCCCATATTCGACAGTATTGTCGAAACTGTAGGGATAGGATATCTGTCGTCTACTGTTTTCTGGTTTAGTTTTCTGAAGTCGATAACTAATCGCTTCTTCCTAACCCCATTCTGGTCTATGCCTTTTTTATCTACAACCCGCGTAGAGTTGTTATATGGGGATCTGGATGGCCGTATTACGCCGTCCGCTAGAAGTTGTTTAACCTCTGCATTGACGAATTCGGTTACACCCATGGGGTGTGGGTACGACTTGGAGTACACCGGTTCCCCATCAGTTTTTATTGTTGCTATAGTGTTAATGTTAAATGGAAGTGCTTCGTCTGGGTCAGCGAAGGCTTTTTGATTTTTAAGAATCATTTTATCAAAGGTGGCCCTAATTGCCACGGGGACATCTTCGTCATTAATTTTTATAAAGTAGACGTTTTCTGCCCTAGTAAATCGGATTTTTTCATATCCGTTATTTGTGTGGATAATGTTTCCGGTAATATCGAGTTTCGCCTTCGCTTGTTTAAGCAAGTCGAGACCGATAATATTGTCGAATTCTTTAAGGTTATTTAGAATAAGAAATGGTGTTTTTATTTTAAACACCGAAACTAGTCACTTTTTATCTATTTTGGTGAAGCCATGGATTGACTTCACTGTACAGGGTTTCTCCGCTGCCACGATGCCTTTCAGCCCCGGGATTGGAGTAATGTAATTTTTTGAGGTGCCTGTGTCTAAAAGTAGTTTTATTTCTTTTCCTGCTACCGTACGTGTAATGTAGGGGAGCAGGGATTTTAATCTAAAAAATTACACGAAGCTTCTTCATCAAGATCGTCTTCTATTTCAGTGGCACAGGCTTCAGCAACGGTGTCATAATCTTCGTAGTCAGATTTCTCTTCTGGCATGAAGTTTATTTTTTGTTTGGTTGACTGCCCTTTTTGCCACGCTGTGGGCCGAGTAAAGAGTCTTCTAGAGGAGGGGTCGACCTCCATTGGCTCTGGTGCTGGTTGACCCTGATAGGTCCCCGAATATGTGTGGGGTCTCTGTCTAAAGGAACCACTCTGATTGTTGGCTCCTTTTTGGGTTCTAATAAAGTGAGGAGTTTTCTTAACTGCTCCCGTATTTTCATACTTGGTCTGGGGATTTTTCCAACCTGCTTGTCGCTGGTTGTTCTGCTTATGTGTTTTCTCCTCATTATGTCGGGCGAAAGTGGCCGCAAAAGCACATCTTTCGTTGCTCGATTCAGCTTCCTGTGCTAATGCTAAAGCTGATGGCAAGTCCCGAGACTGTGCCGGAAAAATGGCTATTTTTAGGGATTTTTTTAACCCAGATATGAACGCATGTAAAGCGTAATTTCTGTGCTGTTCATTTAAGATGGCAGCTGCGGTTGCGTCATGGGTCATTATTGTTTTGTTTGTTAGAAGCGTTAGCTTCCGTTCCTATTTCGTCATAGAATTTGAGCAGTGGTAGCTCTCCCTGTCTTGACAGACTTAATTCTTGTTTAATAACGTGCGTCGGAGTTTTGTGCGCTTACGTGAAATCTAGGCGTGCCAGTGAATATAAATACGATATGAATGAAAATTGAATATCGTATTGAAGGAGGATAGCACTGCGGCTGCTGATCCTCTCACTTTATTTTTTAGAATACCGACGGCTTGGTAGTGTCGACTACTACCGTCGTATGGTTCAAATACTTTATAGGCTGCGGTGGCAGCTTGCCTCCAGGAGATGTAATTTTCCTGGCTACCATCAAATTCTGGAACCGACTTGACCATATCAAGGGGTTCGTTGTCCTGTATCTCAGATTTCAATTCGATTTCCTGATAAGTTTGAATTTGTGGGGCGCTATCTTTTGTTTTGAGTGATTTTAACTGCCCTATAACTGCAGCTAATTTTTTATCAAATAGTTCCTGTTGTTTTTTAAGTGCGCTAGTTATAGCGGCCTCAATGCTTGCAATCTGTTCTGGCTGCATTGTAAGCGGATGTGGGCTTGTAGTGTTAAAAATACTAGGTCGAATAAATGCCCCCTTGCTAGTGGATCGCTGGTAAGAAGTCTCAGTTTCTTGTTCTTGGTGAGTTTTCTGAAGTTGCATTTTTGTGTCCAAAAGTTTCCTATACTCTGCAATAACCTCGTCGTCTGACTCGGTTTCTTTATGGTTTCGGTACATGGGGCCGTTACTTAATTTTTTTAAACAAAAATTTGTCTATGGGCAGTCGCAAATTTTATTTAAAAATCTGCTAAATAAATATATTTATGTTTTAATATGTTCTCTTTGGGACACCCAGAAAAATTCAAATAAGAGCTTTTTACTTTATTTAAATATTGTTTAAATAAATTTTATTTTTTTTTTTTAAAGGTTTTTATTTTCGAGAGAAATAAAAATTTTTTAATTTAATTCGTGAGTTTTTATTTTCGAGAATGATAGCTTTTACTCGAAATTTCAAGGAGAGGGAATTCTTAATGTTCCCACAGTTAGATGTCGCGGATTTATTTTATTTATTTGGCGATAATTCAGACAAAAAGCCTACTCACATTTCGTATGGTTTTGTATGTTGTTGTGGCCGTCGCTGCCGTCGTCGCTGCTGCTGCCGTCGTCGTTGCCGCCGACGACGTCGCCGCCGCTGCTGTCGCTGCCGCTGTTGTCGCTGCCGCTGTTGTCGCTGCCGCTGTTGACGCTGCTGCTGTTGTCGCTGCCGCTGTTGTCGCTGCCGCTGTTTTGGCTGCTGCTGTCTTTGTTGCCGCTGTTTTTCACTGCTGCTGTCTTTGATGCCGCTGTTTTTCACTGCTGCTGTCTTTGTTGCCGCTGTTTTTCACTGCTGCTGTCTTCGTTTTGTTTTTATTTGCGCAAATTTGCAGAGTCGGCGGTTTCTTCGTTGCGCATATTGACCACTTCTGGCCGGGCTCCGGGTGATTGTCCCCGGAGTGCAGAGTCGGCAGTTTCCCTATTCCGTGTGTTGGCCACCGGATGTGGCCCGCAACTCGGCAGTTTCCCAATTTGGGTAAATTTGTAATTTTTGTGTATCCAAGCCTGAGCCTTGTTTTTATTATCTGGTCTCTACGTGTGACCGATGAGTGAACGTTTTTGGTAATTTGGTGGCAGTTATGTTGGGGATGATTAATTGCTTGGTACCAGCGTGAAGTTTTGGATATGTTTATTTGCATTTTTGAGAGATATGAATTTTTAATATATTTTAATATAATATGTCCTGTGTGTTTAAGTTTTCGATGGTTGTAAGTGGTTGTCTTGTGGCGTTTTTTGCTAGGGCGTCTGCAAGTTCGTTTCCAGGTACTCCTACGTGACCGGGGATCCAAAGTAATTTAAATTTATTATTGTTTTTTTGTAGAAGATTACGGGCCTTTGAGATCGCTGTTATTAGTGTTTTTTATTGCGTTGATGGCAGTGAGTGAGTCTGAGCATATGCAAAATTTGCCTCTTTTAGTTTTATGTATTTGCAGTGCTTGTACTATTGCAAAGAACACTGAAAAGTAGTGTGGTAGGTGATAAAGTTTGATGCATTCAGTTTCGCTTGTGATTGCCAGGCTAGTGATGCCGTTTGCTTGAGATCCGTCGGTGTAAATGTTTGTGTTTTTGGTTCGTCTTTTTTCTTAATTTCTGTAAATTGTAAATTGTCTGAAAATTTCAGGAGGGTTACTTTTTTTGTCGAATTTGTTCCAGGGCGGTATGGTTTATGTAGGTGGTGTTAATTGTTTAAATGGTAGTTGGTGAGTATTCTATAATACGATCTGTTGTTGATTTGTATTGTGGAAGTTTTCTTTGTCGTTGACTGTCGTCTGTCTTCTAAGGCGTCTGCATTTGCTTCGAAAATTATGTTTTTTGTTGAGGTGGTTATGAAGTCTCTGAGGGCAATTCTAAAGGCTGTGTTGATTGTTGACTTTACTTTGCAGTATTCAGTACTGGCAGTAGCCGTAGATTGGAAGACCGTAGTCTGCTTTTGAGACGATGGTTGCTTTTGTTACGTTTAGAAGTGTAGATGTGTTACAGTTAAACCTTGCTCTTGAGAGACATTTTATAACGTTAATATACTCTTTGAGGTTGTTGTTTGGTAGTTCCGTGTCAGTTTTCCCTCTGTATTTGTTATTGAAGTGCATTATTATTCCTGCATTTGCATGATAACTATTGTTATGGTGCAGTTACAATTATGTTTACTGCAAACATGGAGGTGTTTGCATGTTATGGTAGATAAAATGGCTGCTGAGTATACTGCCCAATCTGTAATAGTGGATATTATTGGATTTAGGATTATATTTAGTTTTTGTTTTTTAGTTTTACGATAATGTTGAAGTCATCTGTGTATGCGCTTAGGCTGATGTTCGGGTGAAGTGTAAGCTTTTCTGTTAGTGAGTTATATGCAATCACAAAAAGGACCACGGAGAGTGGGCATTGTTTTGAAAGAATGAAATGTCAGAGTCAATGCGCAGGAGTATTTGTCATGTAGTTAATAATTGTTGGGCCAGTTTTCTAGGCTACAAGTTGGTTAAGTATAGAGTGGATGCCAATTCTATCGAAGGGATTTGCGAAGTCTAGGGATATGATAGATGCGTGGTTTCTTCTTGAGAGAGCTCGTCTTCATTGTCGTCGTCATTTTCATCTTCACCATCGTCGAGAACCGCCCTTCTGGCCAGCTTTCAAGTGGAAAAAATATTAATTTTGATAGTAGAAATTACAAAGTGCTACCTATTGTTAGAGAAAGCATGTTAAGTGACTAACAGTGACGTCAATGCCCATGTGAGGCTTTATAGCCTAAATTTCTTCTTAAATAGCGAAATAATGTTCCGATTTGAAGAATCCTTAGTAAATCGATAGATATTGACAAAAATTGGTTATAGAAGGTCAAACGAAGACATACACTATAATATTATGGACGTCACAGATTTGGCGGCTTGTGGGCCAAATGAAAACTCGTGGCAAGTTGCAGTGGGTTCTCTTAAAGACGTATTTTTTAACCCAACTTACTTACTCTAATAGTTCCCGAAATTTTTTCATTTTCGGTTTTCTGGGTTTTGTGGGCGTTAGGGTGGGCGTGGCTGAATGCGAAAAAAAAATTCTCATTGGGGGCGTCATAAAAACCTACAAGCTTAATCCGAATTTTCCAAAACCGTCTTTTGAGCTTGGTGGGTGTAAGGGAAGGTGTGGATAAGTGGGCATAAGAAGCGCTGTCAGCTCAAGATTATACATACTGAGATTTCAGCGATTTTAGTTTTTCGCGATTTGTGGGCGTTCGAGTGGGCGTGGCAGGATGCTGTAATAATTTTGCGCTTCGTAGGGACCTCAAGAATCTTCATGGTTATTCTCAACGTTATATCTCTTATAGTTCCTGAGATCTCAGCGTTTTTACGGACAGACGGACGGCAGACAGACGGACATGGCTCAATCGGCTTCGCTATTCATCCTGATCAAGAATATATATACTTTAAAGGGTCAGAAACGCTACCTTCTATCTGTTACATACTTTTCAACGAATCTTATATTCCCTTTTACTTTACATGTAACGGGTATAATGAGTATTGTGAATAAATACTCGGATTTGGAATCTAGTTTTCTTGAGCATACTATGGAAATAGTAACAAAAACACAAGAATTCCAAGAAAAAGATAGCGGGTGGGTATTAAATAAAATAATGCGCCTAGAAATTAATGTGAACCAATATACATCTCAGGTTCATCATATATCCCGCCTACAAAATTCTTAGCTTCAAAGAAAGCTATTATTAACGTATGTAATAAAAACAAGAGGAAGCATGTTGAGTAATTGATAATGCCGTCACAAACCATGTGAGGCCTTATAACCTAAATTTCTTCATAAATATCAAAATAATGTTCAGATTAAAAAAATTAATTTGGTAAATTGATAGATATTAACAGAAATAAGTTTTACAAGGTCAAATGAAGGCATTCATAATAATATTATTGACGCCACAGTTTTTCGCGGTTAGTGGGCGTTAGAGTAAGCGTGTCGGGAAGAAATCTCGTGATAAGTTGCAGTGGCAACTCTTGAATATTTGTTTTTAAGCCAAACTTTCTAGCTCTTATAGGTCCCGAGATTTTTTGCTTTTTTGGTTTTCCGGGTTTTGTGGGAAAGAAAGTTAGGATTAAGCATGTAGGTTTTTATGATGCCCCAAATGGAAACTGTTCTTCCCATCTAGCCACGCCTACCGTAACGCCCACAAAACCCGGAAAACCACAAATGCAAAGATTTTGGGACCTATAAGAGCTAGAAAGTTAGGCTTAGAAACACGTATTTGAGATATGCCACTGCAACTTGTCACGAGTTTTCATCCGGCCACGCCCACAAGCCGAGAAACTGTGTCGTCTATAATATTATTATGAATGCCTTCGTTGAAACCATGTTCGGAACTGTTTGTGGCGGAAAAGTGTCCAGGCTACCGGAATTACACAAACGAACTCTGGAGTTTACCCAATACCGCAAGCAGCTGGAAGTTCGGTTCGTCGTATACGCTGACTGAAATATTGAAGTAAGCCCAAAATTATATTATTTAAACTATCATATACCCATATCTTATGCTTATTAGATTCAGTGTGCCTTTGATTCTAAGTTAGATAAGTTTGTAATAAAAGCAGGTTGTAACATAGGATCAGATTTTGTAGACTCTCTTGTACAAGATTTATCAAAATTGAATGATGAGTACTTGTATAAGATTAATCCAATCATAATGACTCCAGAAGATGAGATTGATTGGATTCATTAAATTGTTATATTTTTAAAAAAATATTATTAAATGATAGAGTTAGGGACCATTGTCGTATAACAGGTTCATTTAGGGGTGAAGCTTTAAATTAATACCAGTGTTTTTCCATAATTTTTCTAAATATGACTGTCATTTATTTATTAAGCACTTGGCTAAATCTCCCGGTAATATTACTGCAATTCCAGTAAATAAAAAACAATATATTTCGGTGTCCAAAACCGTAAAAACTTTAAATGGCAACAATTTTGAAATTTGATTTCTTGACACATTCAGATTTATGCCATCAAGTTTAGATACCCTTGCTCCTAACTTTATTGATGACCAATTAAATACAGTAAAAAGATTCTTTAAAAACGAAAAAGACTTCAGACTTATGCGTAAAAAGGGTATATTTCCTTATGAATATTTAAATTCAGTTAGTCGACATGAGGAAACTTCCCTACCATCAAAAGCATCATTCTATAGTAACATGGAGGAAAAGGAATGCTCTCAAGATGATGAGTGTCTGGTCACAATTTTCCTGTGCAACTCTTAAAGAATTTTTTGAATTATTTTATATTTAGTTCCTTTTGACTTATATATTTGAAAATTTAAGAAAAATATGTTATTTCCATGCTAAAGGTTACAAATATTCAACTAGAGTTATTAGTAGATATCGATATGTATAGATTTCAAAATAGCATTCGAGGGGTTTAGTACAAGCAAATAACAAGTACTAAACAGATTATGATTCAACAAAGGAATCATCGTTTTTATGTATTTGGATGCAAACAATTTATATGGTTGAGCAATGTCACAACCACTTCCATATAAAGGGTTTGAATGGTTGTCTCCTAATGCCTTAAAAAATTTTGATATATTATACGTAACATATCTATTGATAGTGAGTATGGATATATGATAATAATGATCTACCGTTTTGTCCGTCAAATAGTTTCGCGTCTAAAGAGGATAAAGTGAAAAAATTAATAGCTGACCTCGGGAACAAAAATAATTATGAAATTCATTCTAGAAATAATATTAGAAGAGATTCATAGAGGAGTTCGCTTCTTACAAAAACCTTGGCTTAAGACTTATAGTGATTTAAATACTTTACAAAGACAGAATGCCAAGAATAAATTTGAAAAACATTTTTTCAAATTAATTAACAACTCAGTCTATGGGAAAACTATGGAAAATCCTGAAAACGTGTATATGTTAAATTGGTTACTACATGGGAGTCTACAGGTATTCATAAATACGATCAAAAAAAAACATTGTGCTAAAAATTTAATTTCAAAATTCGATTTTCATGGTGCAACTAAAATAAATGACGAGTTCTATGCCATCCAAATGAAAAAATTTTAGATGGTATTTGATAAGCCAATTTATTTGGGTTTTGCTGAATTGGAATGGAATATGTATTATTTTCATTACCAATACATGAAACCCAAATCTCAAGATAATTTAGTTTTAAATGTTGTTCAGATAAAAGAATTGATTTATATAATTTTAAAAAAGTTAATAAAAAGAGTTTAGGATATTTTAAAGATGAGTTGAATGGAAAACCAATGAGTGAATTTATAGGTCTATGTTCCAAAGTTTATAGTTATAAAATAGATGAAGTTGAAAACTCTCATAATAAAGCAACAGGTGTGAGTTCCAGAAATTTAACTATGGATCATTATAAAAATGTATTACTCACTGGAACTCCACTATATGGTAGTAGGACAATGTTTAGATGAAAGGCACATAAAATATCAACAAGTAGGGTATATAAGAATGTTCTTTTTGCTAATGATAGTAAAAGAAAGCGTAAACATAATGAAACAGAGTTTACAATATTAAATCACGACGATCATGGTACATTATCAATAAAACATCAAAGGTTAATGGAATTGAATTGGAAATGTTTTTATTTATTTATTTATGAAGAGCTACCAAGTAATTTAAAATTAATAGGTAGCGGTGATGTTGAACAATGGCAACGGAGGCCTTCCGCTCGGTTTTTTACAATAATTACATGAGTAATATTTTATATATACATTTTGGCTAAACTAGAATTATCTTAAATGAGGTGATGTAAGTTTGTATTATTTAGAAATAGTATTATTTTTTAATATAATATGTTTGGTAGTGTGGGGTCTGAGATGGATTCTACTGGATTGGTGTTTTTAAATATTAGTTGTGTTTGGCAGTTTAGTGACTTGCAGTTAGTGATTAATTGATAAGGCATCGTTGGTGTCATTGCATAACGGACAGGTCCTGGTTTCAGTTGGGTCCATATAGTGTGTAAGTTAATTTTGTGTAACCTTTATTCTATTATTTCTTACTTTCACTCAAGCCCGTTGGGGAAAGGATCCATTTATAAGAGATTGGGTTTATTAAGTTTCTTTCATTTATTTCACCTAAACCTGTTAAGGTAAAGGATAATATAAACAGTGTGTTACAATTATTTATTACACAGCTATGGCTGCGGAGTATGATTTTAAACTAAGCTAAATGTCCTTTCCGGCTGCAGCTAGAAGTCTTCGTCCGGTCGCAGCGCTGTCGCCAAAGTGCCGGAACAGCAATTTTATCCAGGTGCTTACGATCACTCGCTGCGCGAGTATTCTGACCGGGAACCGTGGGATTGACTCCAGAGTGCGGAGTCGACGATTTCTTTAATGCGCGTGTTGGCCACTTCTGATCGGTTCGATTCGATTTTCATGGTGCAACTAAAATAAATGACGAGTTCTATGCCATCCAAATGAAAAAATTTTAGGTGGTATTTGATAAGCCAATTTATTTGGGGTTTGCTGAATTGGACTTATCAAATGGAATATGTATTATTTTCATTACCAATACATGAAACCCAAATCTCAAGATAATTTAGTTTTAAATGTTGTTCAGATAAAAGAATTGATTTATATAATTTTAAAAAAGTTAATAATAAGAGTTTAGGATATTTTAAAGATGAGTTGAATGGAAAACCAATGAGTGAATTTATAGGTCTATGTTCCAAAGTTTATAGTTATAAAATAGATGAAGTTAAAAGCTCTCATAATAAAACAACAGGTGTGAGTTCCAGAAATTTAACTATGGATCATTATAAAATTGTATTACTCAGTGGAACTCCACTATATGGTAGTAGGACAATGTTTAGATGAAAGGCACATAAAATATCAACAAGTAGGGTATATAAGAATGTTCTTTTTGCTAATGATAGTAAAAGAAAGCGTAAACATAATGAAACAGAGTTTACAATATTAAATCACGACGATCATGGTACATTATCAATAAAACATCAAAGGTTAATGGAATTGAATTGGAAATGTTTTTATTTATTTATTTATGGAGAGCTACCAAGTAATTTAAAATTAATAGGTAGCGGTGATGTTGAACAATGGTAACGGAGGCCTTCCGCTCGGTTTTTTACAATAATTACATGAGTAATATTTTATATATACATTTTGGCTAAACTAGAATTATCTTAAATGAGGTGATGTAAGTTTGTATTATTTAGAAATAGTATTATTTTTAATATAATATGTTTGGTAGTGTGGGGTCTGAGATGGATTCTACTGGATTGGTGTTTTTAAATATTAGTTGTGTTTGGCAGTTTAGTGACTTGCAGTTAGTGATTAATTGATAAGGCATCGTTGGTGTCATTGCATAACGGACAGGTCCTGGTTTCAGTTGGGTCCATATAGTGTGTAAGTTAATTTTGTGTAACCTTTATTCTATTATTTCTTACTTTCACTCAAGCCCGTTGGGGAAAGGATCCATTTATAAGAGATTGGGTTTATTAAGTTTCTTTCATTTATTTCACCTAAACCTGTTAAGGTAAAGGATAATATAAACAGTGTGTTACAATTATTTATTACACAGCTATGGCTGCGGAGTATGATTTTAAACTAAGCTAAATGTCCTTTCCGGCTGCAGCTAGAAGTCTTCGTCCGGTCGCAGCGCTGTCGCCAAAGTGCCGGATCAGCAATTTTATCCAGGTGCTTACGATCACTCGCTGCGCGAGTATTCTGACCGGGAACCGTGGGATTGACTCCAGAGTGCGGAGTCGACGATTTCTTTAATGCGCGTGTTGGCCACTTCTGATCGGGCTCTGGGTGATTGCCACCAGAGTGCAGAGTCGGCGGTTTCTTCGTTGCGCATGTTGACCACTTCTGGCCGGGCTCCGGGTGATTGTCCCCGGAGTGCAGAGTCGGCAGTTTCCCTATTCCGTGTGTTGGCCACCGGATGTGGCCCGCAACTCGGCAGTTTCCCAATTTGGGAACTGGGTGTGTTAACTTCTCCTCCTTAAGTGGCCGCCGTCCCGGTGACCCGACGGTTCCAAGTCATCGTTAATTCTTGAGTTGGCGTGAACTTTGTTCTTCAGGTGGTGGTAGCTGAGCCAAAGGGTTGAGCACAGCAGGAGGAATCGAGTAGGGCGAGGGAGTAGCTAACGAAGGAACCCAAGGAAAATTCTTCTCTAAGGGTCCCAATGTGATGGAGGTTCCTCAGACTCATCTCGTGCAGAAAGGGAAGGCTCAGCCGAGCTTGGTGGGTCGTGATGTTGACCATGGTCATGGCTGACACAGCGGGTTTTTTCATTGAGTCTCCCAGCTGATTTATGAACCAAGTTCCGTTTAGGCTTATTCTGTCTGAGTAAGTTACCAGGTACGTTCCAGATATCTTTTGTCTCGTCCTTGATTATCGGTTATGGTCATGTTGGCCTCGTTTATTATGAGGGTGCCATGATCTACCACAGTTATTGCATCCAGGTGACCTGGGAGCGTGGAACAGTGCACAATAATTCCAGAAACCAATTGCTGAGCACAGGTGTTATTTTGGAGCTCCCTGCAGAAGGTGGCGCCAACTGTCTTCTAGCTGTACCAGATGCTGAGGTTTCGTCCCGGGTACTCAGCGACTAGGTTTCCGGTTTCGAAGTCTAGGATCTTGTTGTGGTGCTGGACCGGATAGACTGTTATCTTGATACAAACAAGCTTAGGGTTAGGAAATTTAATGAGAAAATGAATGATATCGGAATTTTGAAAAACACTTATACTATATACTTCTAAAATTTCTATTAAGCTAATGTTAATAGGCTGTCTGTCTTTAAATTCGCCAATTTCGGAGCTATCTAGAATTGCCGGACTTAATTTTGCTAGGGTTAAGCCCATTAGAATGTTTTCCAAATCAGTGATAACGATTTTATTTTTAGCTAGGGTGATTTCCAAAAGGTGTGTTTCTTTATTTGTCTCGAATTTTTGAATTTGGTTCATAGCGTTCGAAAGTTCGTTCAAACGTCCTTGGAATTTGATATTTAATTCTGTTTGTTCTTCATCTGCTCTCAGTAATTGCTCTTGGTTGAATTTTACTTGATCCCAATCATTAAAGTCGGGTGTACCTGCAACTACTTTTAAGGCTGTTCCGATTAAGTTTATACTCCTAGCGGCCCTATGATGGATTTTTAGGGTAGCTACCAACTTGCGAATATGTCTGATGTCCGTTGCTATAACCGGTAGTCTGTGGTCGTCGGTGAATGTTCGTGTTAGTTCTTCTGTCTGGTCGGAGAAGTCCTCGTAGGTCGTCACGTTCGTTGCATGTTGTAAGTATCCAAAAGATTCCCAAACTACAATGTCACCGTCCTCTATGGGGATGTAGTCGGCGTTCGTGTAGTCGTTTAGTTTCACCGTCGCGTCCGTCCTAGCAGCCGTTAATGCCCAGATTATAATGTATTTTCCTAGCCTAGAAAAATATAGATGAATATAAAAATGTTAAAAATATAAAAAATCTAAAAAGTAAAAAGTAAAATTTGTCGGGAGCTTAGCGAAGGGTGATTAGCGTAGGTTGTCTTTATGGACCACCCTCCCTCTAATTAAGACCGTTGCCCCCAGGTCAGCTTCAATTTTTTCCTCTGAACATAGCGGTGAGAGTTTGTTACCTAGTCTTTTATTTGCTTTTAGAAAAACTTTTTCGCCTACCCGATAGGCCTTATATGTCCTATTCCTGTTTACATGGTCCAGCGTCTTTTCCTGTGTCTGTTGAATTTTTTTACTTATTTCTCTGTCGAATTCCATGGGCTTTGTGTGAACTATTTCTGATGGTTTTTTGTTTGTTTTTGAGTGGATTGAATTATTGTATTTGTTGGTTGCTAAGAGGATTAGTTCTATGGTATCGTTTAGTTTGCATCCGAGTTTCAAGCATCTGGTTATTTCAGCTAGAGTGCTATGAAATCTCTCTACTTGGCCATTTGATGTCCTGTGTAGAGGTGGAGCGTTGGAAATGGTGATATTGAAATGATTTAACAGGATTGTTTTAATGGTCTCGGAGTTTAATGATCTTTCGTTATCGCAGTAGATTGTTTTAGTTTTCGGAAAGAAATGTATTATTTGAAGTAAAGGTGCTTTATATCTTCATCTATATCTGATGCGATGGTTTGCACTATGTCGAATTTTGAGAATTTGTCAACGCATGTAAAAAAAAGGGTTCCATCTGTTGAGAAAATATCGATGTGTAGAATTTCCCCAACGAATGAAGGTATAGGAGTTTCTGCGACCCTTTGTTTTGATGAGTGGCGTTTGTATTTTGCCATGGAACGGTTTTGCAGTTTGATGTTATTTCTGTCGCTAACCGAAGCATTTTTGGGAAGAAATAGTCCCTAAGGATTTGTTTTACATTTTCCTGCGCCGCTCGGTGAGCCCTGTTGTGTTTCGTTATGACAATTTCTTTCTGTCCGTTATGTCCTGTACGAAGTTTTTCGTGTGCTTAAAAGAAGTGCTAGGGAAGGACTCCTCTAGTCGGTGTTGGATAAACGCTAAAATTGGTAGTGAGCAATGTATCGCGTTTACTACCTCTGCGTTTACAACATCTTGTAATGCTTCCATCAGATTTTCCCGGTTGGGGGTTTTGATTATGTGTCTGACTTTGCTTTTAAACAAGATGAATGTATCCACCGAGAAATATTTCCGTCCTCAATTATTATTTGGTTTCGGAAGCAGTTTACCGGATTGTCGGTTGTCTCGATGGTGTATGTTAGGGACTCTTCACTATGGATAGTGGCTAAGTCCGATTGTTGTCCGTCTTTTAGGGTATTAATGTTCTGGCGAGATAGTGCATCTGCCACGAAATTTTCTTTTCCTGGTTTATAAACCAGTTTTGCACCATGGTCGTCAATAATCCCTTTCCAACGCTTCAGCTTTGCATTGGGATTTTTTTCTGAGACGGCAAAGGTGAGTGGTTGATGATAGGTAAAGATCTGCAACCCTTTTGCTCCGTATAAGTAATTCCGGAGGTTTTTAAGAGCCCACACAATGGCAAGGAGCTCTCGCTCATTGGTTGCGTAGTTTTTTTCGCTATCACGTAGTGCGCGTGATATCATTGTAATTGGGCGGCCATCTTGAGATAGAACTGCCCCTAGTCCGAAGCCTGACGCGTCCGTAGTTAAGTCGAATGGCCTCTTAAAATCTGGATATGAGAGCAAAACGTCTTCTGATGCCAAGATTTCTCTCAGTCTGTCGAACGTTTCTTTTTGTTCTTTGGTCATGTTGATATCAATCTTTCTCGATTGATATTTACTAACCTTCCCATTTTCTCCCTTTAGGATGCTTGTTAGCGGTCTTGCGATAGTCGCAAAGTTTTTAATGAAGCACCTAAACTAGCTTGCTAGCCCCAGAAAAGATCTGAGGTCAAAAAGAGTTTTTGGTGGGGGAAATTCCTTAATAGCTTTTACCTTTTCAGGTGAGGTTTGGAGTCCCCCTTGCGTCTCTATAAAACCCAGGTACTCGACGCTCCTTTTAAAGAACTTCGATTTCTCTTGGGATACGCTCATACCTGCTTCCAAGAGTTTGGCTAAACCCCAGTCCACGTCCCTGACGTGGTCCTCTTTTGTTTTTGAAAATATGATCACGTCGTCTACGTAAACGTAGCATATTTTTGAGATTTCCTCTCTAAGGACGTCATCAATAGCCCTCTGGAAGATGCTTGGGTCGTTTTTAAGTCCGAATGGCATTCTGCAAAATTCGTATTTGCCGTTGTTTACGGAGAAGGCTATTTTTTCCCTGTCCTTTTCCGCCAGCTCTATCTGGTGGAAGCCTGATTTAAGGTCGAGTGTAGTGAAATACTGTGACTCGCCCATATTCGACAGTATTGTCGAAACTGTAGGGATAGGATATCTGTCGTCTACTGTTTTCTGGTTTAGTTTTCTGAAGTCGATAACTAATCGCTTCTTCCTAACCCCATTCTGGTCTATGCCTTTTTTATCTACAACCCGCGTAGAGTTGTTATATGGGGATCTGGATGGCCGTATTACGCCGTCCGCTAGAAGTTGTTTAACCTCTGCATTGACGAATTCGGTTACACCCATGGGGTGTGGGTACGACTTGGAGTACACCGGTTCCCCATCAGTTTTTATTGTTGCTATAGTGGTAATGTTGGATCTCCATTCCCGCCTGCTTGCAGAAAGCATTGAATGAACGACTCGTAAATTGTGTCCCATTATCGTAGACAAATGTTCGGGGAATAGCAAAGTGATTCAAAATCCTCTCCCGAAAGGATTTTTCGAGATGAGCTGAAGTAGCTTTTCTCAAGGGAACAACTCAACCCATTTCGAAAAGGCGTCGAAGAATACGAGCAGCATCGTATTCCCACTCTTGGATCGCGGAAGGGGCCCAACAAAATCGGCGCAGACAGTATCGACTGGCTCGTTAATCTGTCTGGTGAACATTTTACCCGCCGGTTTGGTTTGGCTGACTTTGAACCGTTGGCAAGTGTCACACTTGCGGACATACCTGGCAATATCGCGGAAAAGACCCGGCCAGTAATATCTCTGGGCGATCCGGGTGGTTGTCTTCCTGATCCCGAGATGTCCTGCCGTGGGCTGGTTATGGCATTTCGACAGTACTCGCTGTCGGTGTTCCTTGGCCACGCACAGTTTCCAGGGCACAGAGTCTTCGTCGTCGGGTCGGGATCCGATATGCCGATATAGCTGTTGTTTCTCGTACGCGTAGTTCGGGAAATCTTTAGGCCTGTCTTGAACAAGTTTCAGCATCCGCTGGTACCATGTGCATACCGGCTTATCCTCCTGGATCAACTGAAGAACTTCCAAAGGCTGTCGAGAAAGTGCATCTGCAACAATGTTCTGGCTCCTGCATCGATAGGTGACGTCAAACTGGTACTGCTGCAACGCTGGTTGGTACTGGTACTGGTACTGCAACGCCCAGCGCGCTATGCGGCCGGTGGGATTATCAATCGAGTTGAGCCACTTCAAGGCGAGGTGGTCCGCTATCACCTCGAATCGATAACCTTCCAAGTAGCATCTGAGTTTCCTGATGGCCCATATAATAGCCAGACACTCCTTTTCTGTAGTGGAGTAGTTCTCCTCTGCGGCGATGAGGCGTCTGCTGGCGAATGCGATGACTCGTTCTTCTCCCTGGATTTTCTGCATTAAAACTGATCCTAGACCGATGTCGCTGGCGTCTGTTTGCAACACGATCTTCTCGTTGAAGTCGGGGCAGGCGAGAACCGGCGCCTCCGTGAGTTTTCTTTTGAGTTCCTCGAACGCATCTTGCTGCTCCTGCTCCTATTGCCATTTCTTTCCTTTCTTGAGTAGCAAAGACATGGGCTGCACTACGCTGGCAAAGTTGGGTACAAATCTCCTGTACCAGGACGCGATCCCAAGACATCTCCTCAACTCCTTGCATGTGGTGGGCGGACTCAGTTGCCGTACTGCCGAAATCTTGTCGGGATGCCTGATGATGTGTCGCAAGTACGCCAGCCTGCGCTTAAAGGAACTGCATTTCTTCATGTTGAGACGAAGGTTCGCCTCTCGTAGCCGTTGGAATACTTCTTGTAGATGTTGCACATGCTCCTCCAAAGTGCGGCCGATAATGATGATATCATCCAAATACGCAAACGCGTTGGGCTCCATGTCCGGGCCTTTGACGCTGTCGAACGGCCGCTGGAATGTGGCTGGTGCTGAGTGGAGGCCAAACGGCATCACTTTCCAGTGGTACAAGCCCCTCCCGGGAACTGTAAATGCTGTGCACTCGCGGCTGGACTCGGATAGAGGAATTTGCCAATATCCGCTCTTCAAATCGAGCGTCGATATGTACCTGGCATGGCGCAGACGCATCTGGTATGCATCTGGAATAGAATGGGCATTTAGTTGTCGAAAATCTACACATAGTCGCATCTCTCCAGATTTCTTGCTCACGAGTACAATAGGGGCACTGTGGGGGCTCCGTGAAGGCTCTATACAGTCCTTGTGTAGCAGTTCGTTGATCTGCTCATCAATAATCCACTGCATCGCAGGATTCTTGGGAAAGTACCTCTGTTTGATGGGTTATCATCCCGCATCGTGATCGTATGCTCAGCGATATTTGACACTCCCGTCAATCCTTCGAATTTGGCCAATTCCTCCTGTAAGAATTTGTTTTCCCAGGGTTCTAATTCTTCTTGCTCGGGGATCGCTGTGACTCCGATTGGAGATTTTTATAGATACGTTCCAACTCCTGCTCCGCATTATACCCCGCCCTGTGCATCATGAGTCTGATGCTGACAAGGTATTTTTTGAAAGTCTCTCCTCGTCGCTGATCTCTGGTGCGGATCTCATCCTCGAGTCGCTGAAAGTACCTGGGCGGCTGAAAGAAGTCAAGAAACCCCTTCTTGAAGTTCATCCAAGATTCTCCTAGCAGCTGGCTTGTCCGAAACCAGTGCTCAGCTGTGTCCGTCAAAAGACCAGGGATGGCGTGCGGCATCTTCTCCACGTCAACTTCGTATGCGGTGGCTCGTTCCTCGAGGTGTTGGATACAGGTGATGGGGTTGATCCGTCAAAAGTGATTCCCCAATTCTTAAGCTTATCCGCTAGCGTGGCTGCGGACATCTCTGTTTTCCTGGGAAAAATATCCCGCTTGGACGGATGGATCTCCGTGTCTCCGACTACATCGGCGGCACCTCTGCCTTCCAGTGCTGGCACCTGAAGCTGCGTTGGACCCGGTGGGGGTGGGCTCGGAGTCGGCGAACGCTGCTTCCTATCCGTTAGTGCGGCTGTAATTTCCGCCTCGCATTCCTGTAGTCGCTCGGCTATCTCCAGCACGTGATCGTCCCGATTATTAAAAGCAGCCAGCCGGCTCCTCATTTCCTCAACTGTTCCGGTTGCTTCCAAGGAAAACTCCTTCAGAATCACCTCCAATTCCATATTGCTGTGAAATAAGAGTTAACTGGCAAACGACAGAAAAAATTTCGATAGGACGAGAGAAATTCTTGAACGATGGTCAAACGAGGTTTGAACTGGTTAAAATCTTCATTCATTATAAATATATATATATATATTTCCCTGTTTTCTGCCCTAGAAATTTTTGTGTCCCTCGATATATGACTCTCCTTACGTTCCGACTTAAAAAATTCGTCTCCAAGTGACTGAACCGAAAATGTTTCAAGCTCCATGTACCCGGATGGATCTATAGGCCTTATTTAGGTCGTATAAAATTTCGTAAACCCCATGTCCCTGTTCGGGCGCCATTCTGTAAAGAAGTCAGTCCCACCAGGGTCTCTTTACCGAAAATATTTGTAAAGATATGGGACATAAAGGTCTAGGACGACAATCGGTTGGCTGGCGTGAGATATAGAGTGCCAGCCACCGGAGTACGGAGCGAGAGAAATAGTTTATTCGGTATCTGCTGCAGAGCGGGGAAAAAGGAAAGGTCAGCAGTAACGCGCATTTGGGCCTGGCCCATAACAGTCGCTACGGGAAGGCCGAGAGAGAGAGGATCGATTATGGAGACAACTTTTCCCTAGGGCAGAATTTATGGTCTGAAATCTAGGCATTTTTGTCTTAAAATATGTATATTTATGCGTGGCCAGATTTATTTTTAATTTTTTTTCCCTTCGAGTTGTATTAAAATTTGGCGAGAAATATCTTTATTGGAGCATTTTATTGATTTATTTGTAACCCGAGTTTCTACTTTTACTTCATTTTGTTTTTTCCAGGTTAACGGGTTCGGTTAAGTTATGGTAAAAAAAATCCTAGCCAACTCTGGGCGAAGCCGCATCGGGGCCTTCGAGAAGTTTCTCATTGCCGGGGACTCTCGCTTGCCAAAATTCGGTTCACTCCACTCACTCACCCGTCTCGCTCTCACACACACACACGTGAATCCGGGTGCTCCACCGCTGGTCCTAGGCCGGCACACTCTCCTCGGGGTCGTCTAGGTGAACTCCTTCCCAGAAGAAATCTGTCGGTTTCCCGCGTCACTGGGCACAAGTCACTCCACTCTCTTTGGGGGGCCTTTTTTCCCTGAAGTACCGTATGTCAATGTTGTCAGCTTGAACTCCTTGACTGGCGTATCTGGGTTTCCTCTGGAGAGGATATACTGGTACTCCTGATCCGCTTTTGCATTCTTGATATGGCGATACATTTTTTCAATGTCTACTGTCATTACATACTGCCATTGTCGCCATTTTAACAAAATAGGCTTAATTGGTTGTTGGCTGAAGCATCAAAAACTACTCGAAGTTTTGTAGTTAAGGAATTCGGTTTGATGACTGCTTGGTGTGGAAAATAGTATTTGCCTTTGCTAATGGTGTTTACTGGTTCCATGTGTCCCAGTTACAAGTACACTTTTATGAAGGTATTGTATTCAGTGAAGATTTGCGGTTGCTTCCTGTTTTTTTTTCATTTGAAGCAGTCTTGCCATATCCTGCCTCTGAGAATCTCCTAAGACGAAGTCGTTTCGCAATGGTATGGAGACAATGATGCGGGCTTCTTTATCCCAAATCGTAGGTTGTTGGAAAAATTGGTTTCCTCGTCTAGTTGCCAGAAGCGCATGAGGTCATCTAAACATATTGTTATGTTTATGTTGCTGCGCTGATGACCTTTCTGTCCGCTATCTAGCTATGATGCCCGAGACAATCCATCCTAATGTGGTTTTTTGTCCTAGTGTGTCTTTGACTGTTTTGACTTGGCCCAACATGATAAGTATGAATAAGTCAACGCCAATTACTATATCGATTCTACTAGGCTCGTTGAAATATGGGTCACCTAGCTCGCAGCCCATCCAATCTATATTGACATCCATGTCAATTTTTCTGCTCGGTAGAGCTTTTTGTAGCTTTAGTAATACCAAGGCTTGCATTGTTGCTTTAAAGGTGCTTTTAATCCTTGGTTTACTTTCCAAGTTCACGCTAATCTTCAGCACTTTAACGCTTTGTGAGATGCCTTGAACTTCTATGTTACTCTTTGTTTTCCGAACTTTTAACTGCTGAGCTGCTTCCTCTGATATAAGAGTTTTTTGGGAGCCTCCATCAATTAGGGCTCTCAATTGCTCATAGTTACCGGCCTTATATTGTACTAAATTCAGCGCGATTGGTAGCATCTTGTCCTTTGTGCTGGTTAAGGCAATTGCTGCTAACTGAATCCTTGGTATTTGTTTGTTATTATGGGTTTTGGAGCATCGTGTGCAAGTCCAATTTTTCTTGCATTCTTTAAAGCTATGGGTGCCCAAACATTTATAGCATAACGAGTTCTTAAAAACAAATTCTTTGCGCTTTTTGACAGTTTCTGCTTTGAATTTCTGCCAATTTCGTGTCCCTCCATTTGGCAAAAACGGCATCTTTTATGGCTCGTTTTCTTTGCTTCTACATGGATGACACTTTTTTGCACTGAATCTATTGAGTTGTACAATTGCTTAATAAATTACAGCACATAATCCAACTCTTGAATTTCATTGGACTTCTTCACATGTTGCTCGTAAAGTGGTAGGTCTTCTTGAGAAAATTTTCACAGCAGCGTCTGAGCGAATGTGGCATCAGCTTCTTTGCCAATTTGGCATTTTTCTTTGATTATATAAATACACTCTGTTGCTGTGTCCAGAAATTTACGGGTACTGCCTTCATTATTGTTCTTCAGCAGTTTCATTTCCAACAGTTGGTTGACGCGGTCAGCAAATATTATGCGCTTGTTTTCTTAGCGCTTGCATATTAGCTCCCATGCCGCGTTATAGCTGGCAATTGATCCATTTACCAAATCTCCGACTACCATTTTGGCTTTTCCTTTTAGGCATAATTTTAAGTAATTCAGTTTCCTTGTGTCACTAATGTATTTCCTGCTATTAATCACCTCGGAGAATAATTCGAAGACTGTTTGCCACTCTTTTGGGTTTTCATTAAATTGAGGAAGATCCACTCTTGGTAGCTCCGGAATATCTTCTTTTATGATGCTCAAGACGCTATTTTTTCTACCAATTTTATTAGATTGCAAGCTGACTGTGCATTCTTATTCATCGATCGTGTCGATGTCAAAGGCACATGATTCACATTTCGACGCTACAACTCACGACCACTTAAAAGAAACGACAATCAATGTTAGCGCGTGAAATGAGCTTTCCAAAAAGGTATAGTATGACCTGATGCGACGAATAAAACAAGAACTACGCGCTTTCAGCGCCAACTAGCGAATATGCCGCAAAGTTGTTAACCGAGCGAAGGCAATCACCGATCCTCCGACAGCTCGCTCCGGCCAAACTGCTGACGCAGTGTATGGCCAGATGCGTGTGCATAGCCGGCAAACACAGTATATTTGCGTGGCCGCTATGATATCCAATTTTTTTAGCTTTTAGTTCAGTTTCATTCTGATTTCAATAAAGAGCACACGCTATAGAATAACTCCGGCCACCGCCGTTAATTTACCTATCACATTGAACACTGACAGAGTCTCTACGCCAGCAGTGAAAGGAGGGCAGTAACCTTCCCAGCATAGTCTTCGTAACTCATCGTCATCATCACCGCCAACCGGCCACTCATACGGAGGACCAGAAGTTGGTAAACGCCCTTTTAACACGAGACAGTAGCGTGGGACCAACAGCCGCAGTGAGTAGTTTTAACAATCACTACGGAACAGCAGCGAGGGACCAGCAGCCGATCTACAAAACTTATTAATTGGCACCCAACGCAAAATATTGATTGCAATAAATTTAGGGAATCATGTAAGTGAGCATTTTCATTCGCACATGCCCTGTATCTGCATTCATTTTGTAAAAAAAAACTTAAATACACTGCCAGAAAAATTACTGCACATTCGCGAGCCCGAATTCTCAACGTTAGCTTCGCAATCTTGTTGGTTTTATTGTTTCCGTACTCCACACCCGCGAACCAGATACGGTCGCGCATGCATTTGTATGAGAATTGTTGTTTTTCATTTTCTCGGTTTGCAACAGCGGAGGCTCAGTACCCGTGCACCCCTCACCTTGTCACTTCCTGGCAAGACAACAACTCAGTCTGAACAGCCCCCATCAATCGTGTTCAAAGCAGCGGCTCAGGCCCCGCGTCCCCCTCGACAGTTCAGCTGCCTGCACAAGCATACAGTTTGAGCATGCTTTAATGCTTCAGGGCGATTTTGTAGTCACAGACCCTCAAGAATAATCCGTTTCAGCAATATAGGAAAAATAAACAATTCTCCAGCGGCTCTGATTCTGAGACCGAAGGCCCATCCGGAACCTCTACACCGAAAAGTGTACGCGCTAATATTCCCTCAGCTGTAAACATGGCTTTAAATATGGAGCAAATGACAGCCACCATACAGGTGACAGTTGCCCATGCCGTTCAAGAGGCAACACGGGAGAGCCAGCTTAGGGAAAAAAACTACTCCAAGCCTTAGAGAAGCTGACCGCCCAGGTTAATGCGGTACAAATCGCTCCCGCCCAAGCGGAAGCCCTTCAGATTAAGGCCTACGAGCCCATAGAAATGAAAAATAATGCTAAATGTGACGAGCTTGATTTCACATACAGTGACAAACGCCAGATCCATGTAATCGAGCAGGAGATGGGCACCTTCAGACAGGGAAGCCTAACACTCTTGCAGTATTATAACGAGGTCGAGAAAAAACTGACATTGCTCACCAACAAATTCACAATGTCGAACAAAGTGTCAACGGCAAAAGTTTTATGCGACAAATTCCGAGATGATGCACTCCGTGTATTTATTTCGGGACTCAGGCGCAACCTCACAGATGTCCTCTTCTCGGCAAAGCCCAAAGACTTGCCAACGGCTCTGGCTCTAGCTCAAGAGGTGGAATAAAACCACGAGAGATACACGTTTGCGAAGAGCCAGGAAGATAGGGATAAGGAAAACAAACCAAGGGCACAAGAACGCCAGCACTCATCCCACCAGGCATACACGCAAGTAAGTATGTGGAAAATATCCACACTTTACTAAACAGCACAAGGCACAGTTGCACCCTGCTCCACGCAGCGATAGGCACCGTGGAGGCATTCCGGAACCCATCCATCACTGTCTAGGATGCTGAAACCATCACAGGCCCGGCATACCATAATAGAAAGCCGGCGGAGTCCAATAAATCGCGCCCAAAAAAAAGGCAAAGGGTAAATCATATTGCCCAGAGCGCTGACACAACTGGTGACATGTACACCACAGCGGGCTCTAGCGCGGCACAAGAAATTGATGACGACGCCATCTGCGAGTACGACTTGGATGCCATCAATTTTTTAGGGGAAAATCCCTGCTACCCGTCATCAGACGAAGAGTAGCGGGGATTGACTTGAGACTTCTAGTCAATACGGACGCGACCAAAAATTTCATCCGACCATACGAAGGATTGAAGGGCGCCCGCCCGGTAGAATCTCCATTCAAGGCTCATTCGATCCATGGAGTCACCAATATCACGAAGAAATGCTTCGTGTCAATGTTCAACTTGAAGGCCACATTCTTCATTTTACCAGATTTGTCCTCCTTTGATGGAATCATCGGCCTTGACCTTTTAAAACAGGCAGGGTCGTCACTTTGTCTGGCTTTCGGCCATCTCAAATGGGTCACGGAAGTAGAGAAAATGTATTTCCATAGATGTCCCGATGTAAATTTTACTGAGGCGGTCTGCTCAGTATTTTTGAAAATGCTCAGCGACAGGAAAAAAACCTTCGCAGACCCCAATGAGGCCCTGTCTTACAATACATCGGTGGTAGCCACCATCAGAACTATTGATGAGAAGCCCATTTATGCCAAACTTTACCTATATCCAATGGGGTCAGCTGATTTTGTCAATGGCGAAATCCAAGATCTGCTAAAAAATGGCATCATCCAAAAGTCGAAATCCCCCTACAATAACCCAGTATGGGTAGTAGATAAAAAGGGCACCGATGAAACTGGAAACCGGAAAATGCGTTTGGTATTGGATTTTCGCAAACTAAACGAGAAAGCAATATCATCAGATCACGCTGGCTGAATGCGACCGTGAAAAAACTTCCTTTTCCGTTAACAAAGGAAAGTACGAGTTTCGCAGATAGCATTTTCCAAAGAACAATTAAGCACATACTGCGAAAGTAGATCGGCAAATTTTTCTATGTCTATATTGATGATGTTATCGTCTTCTCGAAGGACGAAAACTACCACATCCGGCACGTAGATTGGTTTCTCAAGAGCCTACACGATGCAAATATGAGGGTATCAACAGAAAAATGACGATTTTTTTTTTTTTTAGGGTTCATAGTCACCAATAACGGGGCTACCACAGACCCGGAAAACATAAAAGCCATTCAGGAATTACCAGAGCCTAAGAACATATTCGAGGTCAGATCATTCCTTGGCTTGGCCAGCTATTATAGATGCTCCATAAAAGATTTTTAGTCCATAGCTAGGCCCATCACTGATATGCTAAAAGGGGAACTTGGAAGTGTCAGCAGACATAGTTAATCCAACCCAGAAGATCAGTAGGAAAACCGATAAGATCGAGTTTTTCTAAAAGAAGGCCGTGATTCACGGAGTCAAATGCTTTACTGAAGTCAGTGTAAATGACATCCGCCTGAAGTTTATTTTGGAAACCAGTGATCACGAAGGATGTTAGTTCCAGAAGATTGGTAGTGGTAGACCTTTGTTTCATAAAGCCATGCTGGCATGGAGGCACAAGAATTTTTTCGAAAATTTTCGAAATTGCTGATAGTTTAGATATACCTCGGTAATTTTTAGCATTCGATTTTTCCCCTTCTTGTGAGGGGGAATAATAAGGGACTCTTTCCAGATAGCGGGAAACTTTGACGTTTCCAGGGAAAGGTTAAATACTTTAAAAATTTGTTCTTGTTTCCTTCTGGAATATCTTCGGTGTGCAATAGCACTGGAATTCATTCTTTAAACCTACTGTTTGCATATTAGAGTATATTTCGCTGTAATATGGTTGATGATTTTTTCTCTCTCAGTACACAGCTTCAAACTAACACACAAACGTCAGTCAAGGTATAGGCGTTAAGATCCCCTGCTATAAATACAGGCTTAAACCAACCATCAAAAGAGACGTAACATACTTAATGTTGTTATGATCTGCCAAAAATAGAATTCACAAGTCCAAAAGACAAAACAGGAAAGAAAATGCACAGGAAGGCGCAGTATCGCAACCCACATCTGGGTGCCGCCAGGTTTTTTGATTTTTAAGTTAACAACATACTGCGAAAGTAGATCGGCAAATTTTGCTATGTCTATATTGATGATGTTATCGTCTTCTCGAAGGACGAAAAACTCCCACATCCGGCACGTAGATTGGTTTCTCAATAGCCTACACGATGCAAATATGAGGGTATCAACAGAAAAATCACGATTTTTCAAGAAAAGCGTTAGCTTTTTACGGTTCATAGTCACCAATAACGGGGCTTCCACAGACCCGGAAAACATAAAAGCCATTCAGGAATTACCAGAGCCTAAGAACATATTCGAGGTCAGATCATTCCTTGGCTTGGCCAGCTATTATAGATGCTCCATAAAAGATTTTTAGTCCATAGCTAGGCCCATCACTGATATGCTAAAAGGGGAACTTGGAAGTGTCAGCAGACATAGTTAATCCAACCCAGAAGATCAGTAGGAAAACCGATAAGATCGAGTTTTTCTAAAAGAAGGCCGTGATTCACGGAGTCAAATGCTTTACTGAAGTCAGTGTAAATGACATCCGCCTGAAGTTTATTTTGGAAACCAGTGATCACGAAGGATGTTAGTTCCAGAAGATTGGTAGTGGTAGACCTTTGTTTCATAAAGCCATGCTGGCATGGAGGCACAAGAATTTTTTCGAAAATTTTCGAAATTGCTGATAGTTTAGATATACCTCGGTAATTTTTAGCATTCGATTTTTTCCCCTTCTTGTGAAGGGGAATAATAAGGGACTCTTTCCAGATAGCGGGAAACTTGGACTTTTCCAGGGAAAGGTTAAATACTTTAAAAATTTGTTCTTGTTTCCTTCTGGAATATCTTCGGTGTGCAATAGCACTGGAATTCATTCTTTAAACCTACTGTTTGCATATTAGAGTATATTTCGCTGTAATATGGTTGATGATTTTTTCTCTCTCAGTGCACAGCTTCAAACTAACACACAAACGTCAGTCAAGGTATAGGCGTTAAGATCCCCTGCTATAAATACAGGCTTAAACCAACCATCAAAAGAGACATAACATACTTAATGTTGTTATGATCTGCCAAAAATAGAATACACAAGTCCAAAAGACAAAACAGGAAAGAAAATGTACAGGAAGGCGCAGTCTCGCAACCCACATCTGGGTGCCGCCAGGTTTTTTGATTTTTAAGTTAACAACATACTGCGAAAGTAGATCGGAAAATTTTGCTATGTCTATATTGATGATGTTATCGTCTTCTCGAAGGACGAAAACTCCCACATCCGGCACGTAGATTGGTTTCTCAAGAGCCTACACGATGCAAATATGAGGGTATCAACAGAAAAATCACGATTTTTCAAGAAAAGCGTTAGCTTTTTAGGGTTCATAGTCACCAATAACGGGGCTTCCACAGACCCGGAAAACATAAAAGCCATTCAGGAATTACCAGAGCCTAAGAACATATTCGAGGTCAGATCATTCCTTGGCTTGGCCAGCTATTATAGATGCTCCATAAAAGATTTTTAGTCCATAGCTAGGCCCATCACTGATATGCTAAAAGGGGAACTTGGAAGTGTCAGCAGACATAGTTAATCAACCCAGAAGATCAGTAGGAAAACCGATAAGATCGAGTTTTTCTAAAAAGAAGGCCGTGATTCACGGAGTCAAATGCTTTTACTAGAAGTCAGTGTAAATGACATCCGCCTGAAGTTTATTTTGGAAACCAGTGATCACGAAGGATGTTAGTTCCAGAAGATTGGTAGTGGTAGACCGTTGTTTCATAAAGCCATGCTGGCATGGAGATATGACAGATCTACACTGGTGCTGCAAGTGAGGCACAAGAATTTTTTCGAAGAGTTTCGGAATTGCTGATAGTTTGGATATACCTCTGTAATTTTCAGCATCCGATTTTTTCCCCTTCTTGTGAAGGGGAATAATAAGGGACTCTTTCCAGATAGCGGGACTTGGACGTTTCCAGGGAAAGGTTAAATACTTTTAAAAGGGGTTTGACCAGGGTAGCAGAGCAGTACATAAGCACATAGCCAGGTACCCCGTCTGGACCTGGCGAAAAGACTGGCTTCACATTCTGAAGATTCTTTATTACCCCACATTTCGACAAGGTGGGTCGGGAAATAAAGTAAGACCGGGGGATATCATAAGCGTAAGTCTGCGCGTTTATTAACAAAGGTGAATAGGGGGTTTGAAAAAACTGTGCAAAAAGATCGGCAATTTCCTGATCCATGCTTGCAGTAGATTTTCTAAACGATAGCAAAGACGGAAAGGTTTTAGATTTTCGCTTGGTGTTAACAAAACTATAGAACTGTTTCGGATCCAGAGCAAACTGGTTTTTACAGCGAGCTAAATAGTTCTTATAACACTGAGTGTTATGCACGGTAAAGTTTGACCGAGTTGGTTAGTTCTTAAGTATTTTTTAAAGAATCTTTATTTTAATTTAATGTCCGATAACATTGAGAAGACAGACTGAATGGCTGCTAGGTGCCGCTCATATGTCAAGGAATCGGACTTAGGCGGGATATAATATATGATATATAAATTTAACCTAGACAATGAAATTTTAACTGTGATAAATTCTAAGTCTCCAGCTTGAAGATTTATCACCTCGGAAGATTAGAGTCCACTGAAATTAGGACTTCACCACCATTTCCGAGGGATCGGTCAAGCCTATACATTGTGTACCTACGGGGGAAAACTACAGAATTAAGAATTTCTGTAGTTAGCCAGGTTTCGGTAAACACAATGACCTGGGATGCTAACGAGAAGCTTACCGATTCGTATGGAGGAGTAGAATATTCTGATCTTTCTCTAACTCTTACCAGCGCATTCTTGTCAAGTATTGGTCAATAAAAATTTATCACTTCTGCGATTGACACTGGTGCAACTAGTAAGCAGAGGAATTTCTTTCCAAAACGCTTCGGCTAGGAGACGGCATACTGATCCTTTGAGCTACGGACTCGTGTATAAATAGTGTTACATTGTCGCTTAAAGCACTTTGCTGTAGAGGACGACGAATTATTGCGTTTTCAAGTTGTCTTCACTATTGACCAAGTATCCAGTGCCGGGGAGTTGCCCAAAATGTTCTAGCAGCTGAAGTATGGGGGGTATATTCCGCGGTATATTCCCCCAGCAACAGCACCGCAGTAATTGAGTCGTTTAATTTCTCAGAATTACCATAAGGTCTGGATAAATAAACACTGTATGCCGACAGACCCAACCTTCGTGATCCTACCTGAGGAACACGATGGTTGGATGCCCGATAAAAAGTCGTGGCATAACAATGTGTTAAAGATTATGTTCGTTCAGAATTGTCGATTTTAGACGTGTAAAGAGGGGAGTGGGACCCTAATAAGCTTTTTCGCTCAGGCGAATTCGGTAGATTCGGAATCTTTGTAGTAGCATGTAATCAAAAAAAGAAGAAAAGCTATAGTCGAGTGTCGCAACTATAGGATACCCGTAACTGTTTCATATAATTTTAAAATATTTATTTCTAGTGTGAATTCTAGTGAAAATTCACAAAGGGCCAGCTTTTGTCAGAAAAAGCATGAGCCAAAAAGGGAAGTTGGTGATCGGATCAGTAGATAGTGAGTATTCTAACCAATAGGTTAATATAAATGCAAGAAGAAATAGTCGAGTGCCGCGACTATAACATAACCGTGTCTTATCTTACACAATTTTAAAATGCTATAAACGTTTTTCACAAAGCAAGAATTTTAATAATAAGTATAAGCAATTTGTAATCGTTGCTCGTTTGTAAATCTTCCCATGATGAAGTGGCAGAGTATACTGAAAACTTACCATTTTGAATAATGACGTTTGTATGCCATTACCAACCAGTGCTGCAAAATAAAAAACTTAACTCTTAAAAAGTCATCCGTTATAAAGTTGGCGAATTCCCGTATCCAAGATTCTTGTCATTTTTTATCTATAAGACAAGCCGAGATAAGGCTCGTGAGTCGCCGATCCTCGTCCCATTACATTCGTTCTTTATCGCTGTGACCCCGACGTGATCATGACCGCGTGTGAAAGATAAGAAAGTATTATTATTGTTATTATCGTTTTAATAATTCACACAATTCGGTGTGAAGGTCAATAAGCTCAATTCGCATAGTTTGTACGGTATTTACGTACATATATCTGCAAACCAAAGCTGCAGTTAGCATCGGCTGCTGTACATTTCGAAAACTTTTTCTCAACGCGGAGCGTTACATAATTTCGGTTGCTAAGCGGAGGTTTTTCGTTTTTCGGTTCCGTTCTACCTTGCTTTTGTCGCTTTAGTCAATCGCATCGGAAAGTTCGCGTAGTAACTGTTGTATGCACTTTCCGAAATTAATTCGAAAAGTCGGAAGCAAATAAAAGAGAACTTGTGCAACGTGTCCCAGATAACGAAGACTCCGTGGCGCGTCAACTTGCGGCGTTATATACATTCTTGAGGTGCGGTTAGAGTTAGTCGAAGGGATGGATTCCGACTGTTCTCAACTTAACCTCGAACGGGTACTAATCGCGGAGATGGAATCCGACCCGCGCATAAGATTTACCACTGCATACTGTGAAACAACGTAATTGCATGGCTCAGTGCCGCGTTTAAAGGCAATTCTAAGCCTATCTGACTACCGGAATTTCATTTTCCGCTATTTGGAGGAGCATACATCGATTGGCCGGACTTCTACGCTATGTTCAACAAGGGTGGTGGGAACAAACAAGGACTTGTCAAATTTGGAGAAATTCCAGCATCTTCGTTCCTGCTTGGATGGCGCAGTGTTGGACACAATTCGATCCCTGGAGCCCAGGGCCTTAGAACCATTGATTTCACGCTTTCATTTTGCAAATCAACTGCAACTGCTAGTCCTCGCTTGCATCGGATAAGTCGGTTAACATTTTCGCACAATCCGCTAATGCCAAGTACAGCGCGTCTCTTGTAGCTGCCGTTGCCCAGTCAATCACCGATTTTCACCCACAGTTCACCTTAACCCACCTGAGTGGAAAGTGCTGGAAAATCTAGAGCTCGCCGATCCTATCTTCTTCTTCTACAAAAGTCAGCGCATTGGCTTGCTTATTATTTACCCACCCTGCGGAAAACCAGACTTGGCTGGATCGTCTCAGGGTGTCTAAGGGTAGGAACCTCTACGCGCTCATCTTCAATTTCCTCAATTCAGAAATCCAGCACTCAGTCGGAGTCTGAATTAATTTCTGGCGCATTAAAGCAAAATTGCTCAGATTCTACAACAACTATTTCGAAAGAGGATGGTCTATGCGAGCAGCTTTTTCAACAAAAATACACTCGGCTGGAATCTGGGCAATATTGCTAGGTGAAAATTCAGATTTGAAGTCGCAATACACTGCCTTTATGAATAAAAACCTTAACCTTAGCCACATCTCTCTAGCATCTAAAAACGCAGATGTTGCAAAGGCGTTGGGCCTAGCTTGGGAAACTCTATCGGATTGTTTACTTTCCAGCTTCTCAAGCCCGTGGACAGACCAGACCGCAACCAAGCGCATCATTCATTCTACGATCCACTTGGATTAATAGATAAGGTTGACTGCGATGAGTGTCTACCGCAATTTTTGCACTCGTCTTGGTTGGAGCACATGTCACAGATTACAACAGCTACTTCTTTAAAATTTCCTCGCTTTGTTTTACAGCATAATTCATTCATGGACTTCGTAATGTCTGCTGGAACTGGCTATACATCCACTTCCTCCTTCTCGTCGGCAGAGCTGGCGGTGGCAGGTGGAAGCGGAAGTACTGGCCAACATCTCCTCATCGTCTTCATTGTCGTCGTCATCTTCATCTTCACCTTCGTCGAGAACCGCCCTTCTGGCCAGCTTTCAAGTGGAAAAAATATTAATTTTGCTTGTAGAAATTACAAATTGCTACCTATTGTTAGAGAAAGCATGTTGAGTGACTAACAGTGACGTCAATGCCCATGTGAGGCTTTATAGCCTTAATTTCTTCTTAAATAGCGAAATAATGTTCCGATTTGAAGAATCCTTAGTAAATCGATAGATATTGACAAAAATTGGTTATAGAAGGTCAAACGAAGACATACACCATAATATTATGGACGCCACAGATTTGGCGGCTTGTGGGCCAAATGAAAACTCGTGGCAAGTTGCAGTGGATTCTCTTAAAGACGTATTCTTTAACCCAACTTTCTTACTCTAATAGTTCCCGAAATTTTTTCATTTTCGGTTTTCTGGGTTTTGTGGGCGTTAGGGTGGGCGTGGCTGAATGCGAAAAAAAAATTCTCATTGGGGGCGTCATAAAAACCTACAAGCCTAATCTGAATTTTCCAAAACCGTCTTTTGAGCTTGGTGGGCGTAAGGGAAGGTGTGGATAAGTGGGCATAAGAAGCGCTGTCAGCTAAAGATTATACATACTGATATTTCAGCGATTTTAGTTTCGCGATTTGTGGGCGTTCGAGTGGGCGTGGCAGGATGCTGTAATAATTTTGCGCTTCGTAGGGACCTCAAGAATTTTCATGGTTATTCTCAACGTTATATCTCTTATAGTTCCTGAGATCTCAGCGTTAACGGACAGACTGACGGCAGACAGACGGACATGGCTCAATCGGCTTCGCTATTCATCCTGATCAAGAATATATATACTTTAAAGGGTCAGAAACGCTTCCTTCTACCTGTTACATACTTTACAACGAATCTTATATTCCATTTTACTTTACATGTAACGGGTATAATGAGTATTGTGAATAAATACTCGGATTTGGAATCTAGTTTTCTTGAGCATACTATGGAAATAGTAACAAAAACACAAGAACTCCAAGAAAAAGATAGAGGGTGGGCTTAAATAAAATAATGCGCCTAGAAATGAATGTGAACCAATATACATCTCAGGTTCATCATATATCCCGCCTACAAAATTCTTAGCTTCAAAGAAAGCTATTATTAACGTATGTAATAAAAACAAGAGGAAACGCTATAGTCGAGTGCCAACTATTGTCAGAGAAAGCATGTTGAGTAATTGATAATGCCGTCACAAACCATGTGAGGCCTTATAACCTAAATTTCTTCATAAATATCAAAATAATGTTCAGATTAAAAAAATTAATTTGGTAAATTTATAGATATTAACAGAAATAAGTTTTACAAGGTCAAATGAAGGCATTCATAATAATATTATAGACGCCACAGTTTGTGGCCGTTAGAGTAAGCGTGGCGGGAAGGAATCTCGTGACAAGTTGCAGTGGCAACTCTTGAATATTTGTTTTTAAGCCAAACTTTCTAGCTCTTATAGGTCCCGAGATTTTTTGCTTTTTTGGTTTTCCGGGTTTTGTGGGAAAGAAAGTTAGGATTAAGCATGTAGGTTTTTATGATGCCCCAAATGGAAACTGTTCTTCCCATCTAGTCACGCCTACCGTAACGCCCACAAAACCCGGAAAACCACATATGCAAAAATTTTGGGACCTATAAGAGCTAGACAGTTAGGCTTAGAAACACGTATTTCAGATATGCCACTGCAACTTGTCACGAGTTTTCATCCGGCCACGCCCACAAGCCGCGAAAAACTGTGTCGTCTATAATATTATTATGAATGCCTTCGTTGAAACCATGTTCGGAACTGTTTGTGGCGGAAAAGTGTCCAGGCTACCGGAATTACACAAACGAACTTTGGAGTTTACCCAATACCGCAAGCAGCTGGAAGTTCGGTTCGTCGTATACGCTGACTGAAATATTGAAGTAAGCCCAAAATTATATTATTTAAACTATCATATACCCATATCTTATGCTTATTAGATTCAGTGTGCCTTTGATTCTAAGTTAGATAAGTTTGTAATAAAAGCAGGTTGTAACACAGGATCAGATTTTGTAGACTCTCTTGTACAAGATTTATCAAAATTGAATGATGAGTACTTGTATAAGATTAATCCAATCATAATGACTCCAGAAGATGAGATTGATTGGATTCATTAAATTGTTATATTTTTAAAAAAATATTATTAAATGATAGAGTTAGGGACCATTGTCATTTAACAGGTTCATTTAGGGGTGAAGCTTTAAACTCATACCAGTGTTTTTCCATAATTTTTCTAAATATGACTGTCATTTATTTATTAAGCACTTGGCTAAATCTCCCGGTAATATTACTGCAATTCCAGTAAATAAAAAACAATATATTTCGGTGTCCAAAACCGTAAAAACTTTAAATGGCAACAATTTTGAAATTTGATTTCTTGACACATTCAGATTTATGACATCAAGTTTAGATACCCTTGCTCCTAACTTTATTGATGACCAATTAAATACAGTAAAAAGATTCTTTAAAAACGAAAAAGATTTCAGACTTATGCGTAAAAAGGGTATATTTCCTTATGAATATTTAAATTCAGTTAGTCGACATGAGGAAACTTCCCTACCATCAAAAGCATCATTCTATAGTAACATGGCGGAAAAGGAATGCTCTCAAGATGATAGTGTCTGGTCACAATTTTCCTGTGCAACTCTTAAAGAATTTCTTGAATTATTTTATATTTAGTTCCTATTGACTGATATATTTGAAAATTTAAGAAAAATATGTTATTTCCATGCTAAAGGTTACAAATATTCAACTAGAGTTATTAGTAGATATCGATATGTATAGATTTATTCAAAATAGCATTCGAGGGGTTTAGTACAAGCAAATAACAAGTACTAAACAGATTATGATTCAACAAAGGAATCATCGTTTTTAATGTATTTGGATGCAAACAATTTATATGGTTGAGCAATGTCACAACCACTTCCATATAAAGGGTTTGAATGGTTGTCTCCTAATGCCTTAAAAAATTTTGATATATTATACGTAACATATCTATTGATAGTGAGTATGGATATATGATAATAATGATCTACCGTTTTGTCCGTCAAATAGTTTCGCGTCTAAAGAGGATAAAGTGAAAAAATTAATAGCTGACCTCGGGAACAAAAATAATTATGAAATTCATTCTAGAAATAATATTAGAAGAGATTCATAGAGGAGTTCGCTTCTTACAAAAACCTTGGCTTAAGACTTATAGTGATTTAAATACTTTACAAAGACAGAATGCCAAGAAAAAGATTTTTTTCAAATTAATTAACAACTCAGTCTATGGGAAAACTATGGAAAATCCTGAAAACGTGTATATGTTAAATTGGTTACTACATGGGAGTCTACAGGTATTCATAAATACGATCAAAAAAAACATTGTGCTAAAAATTTAATTTCAAAATTCGATTTTCATGGTGCAACTAAAATAAATGACGAGTTCTATGCCATCCAAATGAAAAAAATTTTAGGTGGTATATGATAAGCCAATTTATTTGGGTTTTGCTGTATTGGACTTATCAAATGGAATATGTATTATTTTCATTACCAATACATTAAACCCAAATTTCAAGATAATTTAGTTTTAAATGTTGTTCAGATAAAAGAATTGATTTATATAATTTTAAAAAAGTTAATAAAAAGAGTTTAGGATATTTTAAAGATGAGTTGAATGGAAAACCAATTAGTGAATTTATAGGTCTATGTTCCAAAGTTTATAGTTATAAAATAGATGAAGTTGAAAACTCTCATAATAAAGCAACAGGTGTGAGTTCCAGAAATTTAACTATGGATCATTATAAAAATGTATTACTCAGTGGAACTCCACTATATGGTAGTAGGACAATGTTTAGATGAAAGGCACATAAAATATCAACAAGTAGGATATATAAGAATGTTCTTTTTGCTAATGATAGTAAAAGAAAGCGTAAACATAATGAAACAGAGTTTACAATATTAAATCACGACGATCATGGTACATTATCAATAAAACATCAAAGGTTAATGGAATTGAATTGGAAATGTTTTTATTTATTTATTTATGAAGAGCTACCAAGTAATTTAAAATTAATAGGTAGCGGTGATGTTGAACAATGGCAACGGAGGCCTTCCGCTCGGTTTTTTACAATAATTACATGAGTAATATTTTATATATACATTTTGGCTAAACTAGAATTATCTTAAATGAGGTGATGTAAGTTTGTATTATTTAGAAATAGTATTATTTTTAATATAATATGTTTGGTAGTGTGGGGTCTGAGATGGATTCTACTGGATTCGTGTTTTTAAATATTAGTTGTATTTGGCAGTTTAGTGACTTGCAGTTAGTGATTAATTGATAAGGCATCGTTGGTGTCATTGGATAACGGACAGGTCCTGGTTTCAGTTGGGTCCATATAGTGTGTAAGTTAATTTTGTGTAACCTTTATTCTATTATTTCTTACTTTCACTCAAGCCCGTTGGGGCAAGGATCCATTTATAAGAGATTGGGTTTATTAAGTTTCTTTCATTTATTTCACCTAAACCTGTTAAGGTAAAGGATAATATAAACAGTGTGTTACAATTATTTATTACACAGCTATGGCTGCGGAGTATGGTTTTAAACTAAACTAAATGTCCTTTCCGGCTGCAGCTAGAAGTCTTCGTCCGGTCGCAGCGCTGTCGCCAAAGTGCCGGATCAGCAATTTTATCCAGGTGCTTACGATCACTCGCTGCGCGAGTATTCTGACCGGGAACCGTGGGATTGACTCCAGAGTGCGGAGTCGACGATTTCTTTAATGCGCGTGTTGGCCACTTTTGATCGGGCTCTGGGTGATTGCCACCAGAGTGCAGAGTCGGCGGTTTCTTCGTTGCGCATGTTGACCACTTCTGGCCGGGCTCCGGGTGATTGTCCCCGGAGTGCAGAGTCGGCAGTTTCCCTATTTCGTATGTTGGCCACCGGATGTGGCCCGCAACTCGGCAGTTTCCCAATTTGGGAACTGGGTGTGTTAACTTCTCCTCCTTAAGTGGCCGCCGTCCCGGTGACCCGACGGTTCCAAGTCATCGTTAATTCTTGAGTTGGCGTGAACTTTGTTCTTCAGGTGGTGGTAGCTGAGCCAAAGGGTTGAGCACAGCAGGAGGAAGCCGAGTAGGGCGAGGGAGTAGCTAACGAAGGAACCCAAGGAAAGTTCTTCTCTAAGGGTCCCAATGTGATGGAGGTTCCTCAGACTCATCTCGTGCAGAAAGGGAAGGCTCAGCCGAGCTTGGTGGGTCGTGATGTTGACCATGGTCATGGCTGACACAGCGGGTTTTTTCATTGAGTCTCCCAGCTGATTTATGAACCAAGTTCCGTTTAGGCTTATTCTGTCTGAGTAAGTTACCAGGTACGTTCCAGATATCTTTTGGTCTCGTCCTTGATTATCGGTTATGGTCATGTTGGCCTCGTTTATTATGAGGGTGCCATGATCTACCACAGTTATTGCATCCAGGTGACCTGGGAGCGTGGAACAGTGCACAATAACTCCAGAAACCAATTGCTGAGCACAGGTGTTATTTTGGAGCTCCCTGCAGAAGGTGGCGCCAACTGTCTTCTAGCAGTACCAGATGCTGAGGTTTCGTCCCGGGTACTCAGCGACTAGGTTTCCGGTTTCGAAGTCTAAGATCTTGTTGTGGTGCTGGACCGGATAGACTGTTATCTTGATACAAACAAGCTTAGGGTTAGGAAATTTAATGAGAAAATGAATGATATCGGAATTTTGAAAAACAATTATACTATATACTTCTAAAATTTCTATTAAGCTAATGTTAATAGGCTGTCTGTCTTTAAATTCGCCAATGTCGGAGCTATCTAGAATGTCTGGACTTACAATGTTTAATTTTGCTAGGGTTAAGCCCATTAGAATGTTTTCCAAGTCACGATTCTATTTTTAGCTAGGGTGATTTCCAAAAGGTGTGTTTCTTTATTTGTCTCGAATTTTTGAATTTGGTTCATAGCGCTCGAAAGTTCGTTCAAACGTTCTTGGAATTTGATATTTAATTCTGTTTATCCTTCATCTGCTCTCAGTAATTGCTCTTGGTTGAATTTTACTTGTTCCCAATCATTAATGTCGGGTGTACCTGCAACTACTTTTAAGGCTGTTCCGATTAAGTTTATACTCCTAGCGGCCCTATGATGGATTTTTAGGGTATGTCTAGGGCGAATATGTCTGATGTCCGTTGCTATAACCGGTAGTCTCTGGTCGTCGGTGAATGTTCGTGTTAGTTCTTCTGTCTGGTCAGTGAAGTCCTCGTAGGTCGTCACGTTCGTTGCATGTTGTAATTATCCAAAAGATTCCCAGTCTACAATGTCACCGTCCTCTATGGGGATGTAGTCCGCGTTCGTGTAGTCATGTAGTTTCACCGTCGCGTCCGTCCTAGCAGCCGTTAATGCCCAGATTATAATGTACTTTCCTAGCCTAGAAAAATATAGATAAATATAAAAAATGTAAAAATATAAAAAGGTGTAAAAGTTGTCGGGAGCCCAGCGAAGGGTGATTAGCGTAGGTTGTCTTTATGGACCACCCTCCCTCTAATTAAGACCGTTGTCCCCAGGTCAGCTTCAATTGTTTCCTCTGAACATAGCGTTGAGAGCATGTTACCTAGTCTTTTTTTTTTGCTTTTAGAAAAACTTTTTCGCCTACCCGATAGTCCTTATATGTCCTATTCTTGTTTACATGGTCCAGCGTCTTCTCCTGTGCTTGTTGAATTTTTGTACTAATTTCTCTGTCGAATTCAATGGGCTTTGTGTGAACTATTTCTGATGGTTTTTTGTTTGTTACTGAGTGGATTGAGTTATTGTATTTGTTGGTTGCTAAGGGGATTAGTTCTATGGTATCATTTAGTTTGCATCCAAGTTTCAAGCATCTGGCTAGCGTTGGAAATGGTGATATTGAAATGATTTAACAAGATTGTTTTAATAGTCTCGGAGTTTAATGATCTTTCGTTATCGCAGTAGACTGTTTTGGTTTTCGGAAAGAAATTTATTACTTGAAGTAAAGATGCTTTTATGTCTACTATGGCCCTTGATGCGAAGGTTTGCACTATGGCGAATTTTGAGAATTTGTCAACGCATGTAAAAAAAAGGGTTCCATCTGTTGAGAAAATATCGATGTGTAGAATTTCCCCAACGAATGAAGGTATAGGAGTTTCTGCGACCCTTTGTTTTGATGGGTGGTGTTTGTATTTTGCCATGGAACAGGTTTTGCAGTTTGATGTTATTTCTGTCGCTAACCGAAGCATTTTTGGGAAGAAATAGTCCCTAAGGATTTGTTTTACATTTTCCTGTGCCGCTCGGTTAGCCCTGTTGTCTTCGGTTATGACAATTTCTTTCTGTTAGGTTGAGTCCGTTATGTCCTGTACGAAGTTTTTCGTGTGCTTAAAAGTAGTGCTAGGGAAGGACTCCACTAGTCGGTGTTGGATAAACGCTAAGGTTGGTAGGGAACAATGTATCGCGTTTACTACCTCTGCGTTTACAACATCTTGCAATGCTTCCATCAGATTTTCCCGGTTGGGGGTTTTGATTATGTGTCTGACTTTGCTTTTAAACAAGATGAATGTATCCACCGAGAAACTATTTCCGTCCTCAATTATTATTTGGTTTCGGAAGCAGTTTACCGGATTGTAGGTTGTCTCGATGGAGTATGTTAGGGACTCTTCACTATGGATAGTGACTAAGTCCGATTGTTGCCCGTCTTCTAGGGTATTAATGTTCTGGTAATGCGTCTGCCACGAAATTTTCTTTTCCTGGTTTATAAACCAGTTTTTCACCATGGTCGTCAATATTCTCTTTCCAACGCTTCAGCTTTGCATTGGGATTTTTTTCTGAGACGGCAAAGGTAAGTGGTTGATGATCGGTAAAGATCTGCAACCCTTTTGCTCCGTATAAGTAATTCCGGAGGTTTTTAAGAGCCCACACAATGGCAAGGAGCTCTCGCTCATTGGTTGCGTAGTTTTTTTCGCTATCACGTAGTGCGCGTGATATCATTGTAATTGGGCGGCTATCTTGAGATAGAACTGCCCCTAGTCCGAAGCCTGATGCGTCCGTAGTTAAGTCGAATGGCCTCTTAAAATCTGGATATGAGAGCAAAACGTTTTCTGATGCCAAGATTTCTCTCAGTCTGTCGAACGTTTCTTTTTGTTCTTTGGTCATGTTGATATCAATCTTTCTCGATTGATATTTACTAACCTTCCCATTTTCTCCCTTTAGGATGCTTGTTAGGGGTCTTGCGATGGTCGCGAAGTTTTTAATGAAGCACCTGTAGTAGCTAGCTAGCCCCAGAAAAGATCTGAGGTCGAAAAGTGTTTTTGGTGGGTGAAATTCCTTAATAGCTTTTACCTTTTCAGGTGAAGTTTGGAGTCCCCCTTGTGTCACTATAAAACCCAGGTACTCGACGCTCTTTTTAAAGAACTTCGATTCCTCTTGGGATACTCTCATACCTGCTTCCAAGAGTTTGGCTAAAACCCAGACCACGTCCCTGACGTGGTCCTCTTGTTTTTGAAAATATGATCACGTCGTCTACGTAAACGTAGCATATTTTTGAGATTTCCTCTCTAAGGACGTCATCAATAGCCCTTTGGAAGATGCTTGGGACGTTTTTAAGTCCAAATGGCATTCTGCAAAATTCGTATTTGCCATTCTTTACAGAGAAAGCTGTTTTTTCCCTGTCCTTTTCCGCCTGCTCTATCTGGTGAAAGCCTGATTTGAGGTCGAGTGTAGTGAAATACTGTGACTTGCCCATATTCGACAGTATTGTCAAAATTGTAGGGATACGATATCTATCGTCTACTGTTTTCTGGTTTAGTTTTCTGAAGTCGATAACTAATCGCTTCTTTCTAACCCCATTCTGGTCTATGCCTTTTTTATCTACAACCCGCGTAGGGTTGTTATATGGGGATCTGGATGGCCGTATTACGCCGTCCGCTAGAAGTTGTTTAACCTCTGCATTGACGAATTCGGTTACACCCATGGGGTGCGGGTATGACTTGGAGTACACCGGTTCCCCATCAGTTTTTATTGTTGCTAATTTGTTAAATGGAAGTGTTGTTAATGTTAAATGGAAGTGCTTCGTCTGGGTCAGCGAAGGCTTTTTGATTTTTAAGAATCATTTTATCAAAGGTGGCCCTAATTGCCACGGGGACATCTCCGTCATTAATTTTAATAAAGTTGACGTTTTCTGCCCTAGTAAATCGGATTTTTTCATCTCCGTTGTTTGTGTGATTAATGTTTCCAGTATAATCGAGTTTCGCATTCGCTTGTTTAAGCAAGTCGAGACCGATAATACCGTCGAATTCTTTCAGGTTATTTAGAATAAAAAAGGGTGTTTTTATTTTAAACACCGAAACCAGGCACTTTTTATCTATTTTGGTGAAGCCATGGATTGACTTCACTGTAAAGGGTTTCTCCGCTGGCACGATGTCTTTCAGCCACGGGATTGGAGTAATGCAATTATTTTAGGTGCCTGTGTCTAAAAGTAGTTTTATTTCTCTTCCTGCTACCGTACGTGTAATGTAGGAGAGCAGGGATTTTATTCTAAAAAATTACACAATCTTCTTCATCAAGATCGTCTTCTATTTCAGTGGCACAGGCTTGAGCAACGGTGTCATAATCTTCGTTGTCAGATTTCTCTTCTGGAATGAAGTTTATTTTTTGTTTAGTTGACTGCCCTTTTTGCCATGCTGTGGGCCGAGTAAAGGGCCTTCTAGAGGAGGGGTTCCCGAATTTGTGTGGGGTCTCTGTCTAAAGGAACCACTCTGATTGTTGGCTCCTTTTTGGGTTCTAATAAAGTGAGGAGTTTTCTTAACTGCTCCCGTATTTTCATACTGGGTCTGGGGATTTTTCCAACCTGCTTGTCGCTGGTTGTTCTGCTTATGTGTTTTCTCCTCATTATGTCGGGCGAAAGTGGCCGCAAAAGCACTTCTTTCGTTGCTCGATTCAGCTTCCTGTGCTAATGCTAAAGCTGATGGCAAGTCCCGAGACTGTGCCGGAAAAACGGCTATTTTTAGGGATTTTTTTAACCCAGATATGAACGCATGTAAAGCGTAATTTCTGTGCTGTTCATTTAAGATGGCAGCTGCGGTTGCGTCATGGGTCATTATTGTTTTGTTTGTTAGAAGCGTTAGCTTCCGTTCTATTTCGTCATAGAATTTGAGCAGTGGTAGCTCTCCCTGTCTTGACAGACTTAATTCTTGTTTAATAACGTGCGTCGGAGTTTTGTGCGCTTACGTGAAATCTAGGCGTGCCAGTGAATATAAATACGATATGAATGAAAATTGAATATCGTATTGAAGGAGGATCCTCATCCTTTATTTTTTTTTAGAATACCGACGGCTTGGTCGTGTCGACTACTACCGTCGTATGGTTCAAATACTTTATAGGCTGCGGTGGCAGCTTGCCTCCAGGAGATATAATTTTCCTGGCTACCATCAAATTCTGGAACCGACTTGACCATATCAAGGGGTTCGTTGTCCTGTATCTCAGATTTCAATTCGATTTCCTGATAAGTTTGAATTTGTGGGGTGCTATCTTTTGTTTTGAGTGATTTTAACTGCCCTATAACTGCAGCTAATTTTTTATCAAATATTTCCTGTTGTTTTTTAAGTGCGCTAGTTATAGCGGCCTCCATGCTTGCAATCTGTTCTGGCTGCATTATAATCGGCTGTGGGTTTGTAGTGTTCAAAATACTAGGTCGAATAAATGCCCCCCTGCTAGTGGATGGCTGGTAAGAAGTCTCAGTTTCTTGTTCTTGGTGAGTTTTCTGTCGTTGTATTTTTGTGTCCAAAAGTTTCCTATACTCTGCAATAACCTCGTCGTCTGACTCGGTTTTTTTATGGTTTCGGTAAATGGTTAATTTGTCCGTGGGCGGTCGGAATTTTTATTTTTAAATCTACTAAATAAATATATTTATGTTTAATATGTTTTCTTTGAAACACCCAGAAAAATTCAAGTAAGAGCTTTTTGCTTTATTTAAATATTGTTGAAATAAAATTTATTTTTTAAAAGTTTTCGAGAGAAATAAAATTTTTTTAATTTATTCGTAAGATTTTATTTTCGAGAAAGATAAATTTTACTCAAAATTGCAAAAAAGGGAATTCTTAATGTTCCCACAGTTAGATGTCGCGGATTTATTTTATTTATTTGACGATAATTCAGACAAAAAGCTTACTCACATTTCGTATGGTTCGGTTGTTGTTGTGGCCGTCGCTGCCGCCGTCGTTGCTGCTGCCGTAGTCGCTACCGCCGCCGTCGTCGCTGCCGCTGTTGTCGTTGCCGCTTTTGTCACTGCCGCTGTTGTCACTGCCGCTGTCTTTGCTTTGTTTTTATTTTTGTAAGGTTCGCAAGTTTTTCGTTTTTTTTTGTTGAAGGGTGGGGAATTTTTTGATGTTCCCCGTTGTTTTTTCTTTTGATATATTTTTTCTTTGGCGTATTTTTTCTACCAATTTAAGCACTGCACTTTTGTGTGTTCTTTTTTTTTATTAATTAATTTTTAAATTAATTATCACTTCCGATTGCAATCACTTTTGTAAATGCATTAAACTTCGTATCGCGTGAGTCGGTTACGGTGGGCGTCAGTTAATTTTGTGTAACCTTTATTCTATTATTTCTTACTTTCACTCAAGCCCGTTGGGGCAAGGATAAGAGATTGGGTTTATTAAGTTTCTTTCATTTATTTCACCTAAACCTGTTAAGGTAAAGGATAATATAAACAGTGTGTTACAATTATTTATTATTATTATTTTAAACTAAACTAAATGTCATTTCCGGCTGCAGCTAGAAGTCTTCGTCCGGTCGCAGCGCTGTCGCCAAAGTGCCGGATCAGCAATTTTATCCAGGTGCTTACGATCACTCACTGGGCGAATGTTCTGACCGGGAACCGTGGGATTGACTCCAAAGTGCGGAGTCGACGATTTCTTTAATGCGCGTGTTGGCCACTTTTGATCGGGCTCTGGGTGATTGCCCCCAGAGTGCAGAGTCGGCGGTTTCTTCGTTGCGCATGTTGACCACTTCTGGCCGGGCTCCGGGTGATTGTCCCCGGAGTGCAGAGTCGGCAGTTTCCCTATTCCGTGTGTTGGCCACCGGATGTGGCCCGCAACTCGGCAGTTTCCTAATTTGGGAACTGGGTGTGTTAACTTGTATGTGTAATTTTTGTGTATCCGAGCCTGAGCCTTGTTATCATTATCTGGTCTCTACGTGTGACCGATGAGTGAATGTTTTTGGTAATTTGGTGGCAGTTATGTTGGGGATGATTAATTGCTTGGTACCAGCGTGAAGTTTTGGATATGTTTATTTGCATTTTCGAGAAATATGCATTTTTAATATATTTTAATATAATAATTTTTATTTAATTTAAATTAAATTTATTATTGTATTTTTTTAGAAGATTACGGGCCTTTGAGATATAGTATTCGCTGTTGTTAGAGTTTTTTATTGCGTTGATGGCAGTGAGTGAGTCTGAGCATATGCAAAATTTGCCTCTTTTAGTTTTATGTATTTGCTACTATTGCAAGTAGCTCTGCGGAGAACACTGAAGAGTAGTGTGGTAGGTGATAAAGTTTGTTGCATTCAGTTTCGCTTGCGATTGCCAGGCTAGTGATGCCGTTTGCTTGAGATCCGTCTTTTGTCTTAATTTCTGTAAATTGTAAATTGTCTGAAAATTTCAGGAGGGTTACTTTTTTTGTCGAATTTATTTTCGATGTGTCTATTTTTAGAGGGCTTGTGTTCCAGGGCGGTGTGGTTTATGTAGGTGGTGTTAATTGTTTAAATGGTGGTTGGTGGACTTGTGAGTATTCTATAATACGATCTGTTGTTGATTTGTATTGTGGAAGTTTTCTTTGGCGTTAACTAGGGACCTTATGATTTTTGAGTAACTGTCGTCTGTCTTCTAAGGCGTCTGCATTTGCTTCGAAAATTATGTTTTTTGTTGAGGTGGTTATGAAGTCTCTGAGGGCAATTCTAAAGGCTGTGTTGATTGTTGACTTTACTTTGCAGTATTCAGTACTGGCAGTAGCCGTAGATTGGAAGACCGTAGTCTGCTTTTGAGACGATGGTTGCTTTTGTTACGTTTAGAAGTGTAGATGTGTTACAGTTAAACTTTGCTCTTGAGAGACATTTTATAACGTTAATATACTCTTTGAGGTTGTTGTTTGGTAGTTCCGTGTCAGTTTTCCATCTGTATTTGTTATTGAAGTGCATTTGCATGATAACTATTGTTATGGTGCAGTTACAATTATGTTTACTGCAAACATGGAGGTGTTTGCATTTTATGGTAGATAAAATGATATAAATGATAAAACGATATTATCGGATTTAGGATTATATTTAGTTTTTGTTTTTTAGTTTTACGATAGTGTTGAAGTCATCTGTGTATGCGCTTAGGCTGATGTTCGGGTGAAGTGTAAGCTTTTCTGTTAGTGAGTTATATGCAATCACAAAAAGGACCACGGAGAGTGGGCATTGTTTTGAAAGAATGAAATGTCAGAGTCAATGCGCACGAATATTTGTCATGTAGTTAATAATTTTTGGGCCAGTTTTCCAGGTTACAAGTTGGTTAAGTATAAAGTGGATGCCAATTCTATCGAAGGGCTTTGCGAAGTCTAGGGATATGATAGATGCTAAAAAATGATCTATGAGTAATAGACTGTCTATAGCCGATTTGCCCTTTCTGAAGCCAGTTTGATTGTTATGGATTAGTTTGTCGTTTATTACTAACGTTTTGCTATTATTTTGTCAAGTAGTTTTGCTAGGCATGAGTTTAGTGAGATCAGACTATATGAGTTAAGCAAGGTTTTGTCTATGTTTAGTTTTAGGATCGGTATAATTGAGCTACTTTTGAATGTTTGTGGAATGTAGTTGCTTAGTATGGCGTTTTGGAAGTTAATAATTCTGTTTTTTGTTGATTTGTTAATTGTTTAAATGGTAGTTGGTGGACTTGTGAGTATTCTATAATACGATCTTTTGTTGATTTGTATTGTGGACGTTTTAGCGGGCGATATGCTTTTAAAATTTTAATTATTGGTGAGGCTTTGGCGTTAACTACGGACCTAATGATTTTTAACGTAAGGAATTCTCGTCTGTCTTCTAAGGCGTCTGCATTTGCTTAGTAAAGTAAGTTATTTGTTGGGGCGGTGCCGAAGGCTCCGAGAACAGTCCTAAAGGCTGTGTTGATTGTTGACTTTACTTTGCGCAGTATTGTGTGCGGGCAGTAGCCGTAGATTGGAAGACCGTAGTCTACTTTTGAGACGATGGTTGTTACTTTTGGGAGTGAAGATGTGTTGCAGTTAAACTTTGCGCTTGAGAGACGTTTAACGTTTTCTGCAAACATGGAGGTGTTTGCATTTTGTGGCAGGTAATATCGCTCCGGAGTATTCTGTCCAGTCTGTAATAGTGGATATTATCGGATTTAGGTTTATAATTAGTTTTTTTTTTTGTTAATTAGTTTTAGGATGATGTTGAAGTCATCTGCGCATGCGCTTAGGCTGATGTTCGGGTGAAGTGTGAGCTTTTCTGTTAGTGAGTTATATGCAATCACAAAAAGGACCACGTAGAGTGGGGAGGAATACCGTTTTGCATTGGTTGAAAGGAGGAGATGTCAGAGTCAATGCGCATTAGTAGTTTTCTATTTGTCATGCAGTTTCGTATGTAGTTAATAATTTTTGGGCCAGTTTTCCAGGTTACAAGTTGGTCAAGTATAGAGTGGATGCCAATTCTATCGAAAGCCTTTGCGAAGTCTAGGGATATGATTAATGCGTCGTTTCTACTTGAGAGAGCTCGTGCTAAAAGGTCTAGGAGTAGTGGACTGACTATAGCCAATTTCCCCTTTCTGAAGGGGAAAGCCAGTTTGACTGCTATGGATTAGTTTGTCGTTTATTACAAACCACCACAGCCGTTTTGCTATTATTTTGTCAAGTAGTTTTGCAAGGCATGAGTTTAGTGAGATCGGTCGGTATGAGTTAAGCAAGGTTTTGTCTGTGTTTAGTTTTAGGATCGGTATATTTGAGCTATTTTTGAATGTTTGTGGAATGTAGTTGTTTAGTGTGGCGTTTTGGAAGCTTATAATTCTATTTTTGTTGTTTTTTATCCAGATGTTTTATCATTGTGTTGTTGATTCTGTCAAATCCTGGTCTGCTTCCTTTTAATGTGGTTAATGCTGCTGAAGATTCTATTGTAGTTATAGGTTTTTCTATTTCGGTTGCTCTTTTGCTTGGAATATGTGAAAGATGTATAGTATTGCTGAGTGACGTTTGTTTGTGATTAATAAAGGTGCTTGAAAAATTGCTGTCGGAGGTGGTTTTTGAGAAATTTTGGCAGAAGAGCTGAGCAATTTCAACTTTGTTATTAATGTTTTGTTTTGTGGATGGGTTGAATATACAGTGTATTTGTTTTTGAGGGTTAATGCCGCAAAAGCGTCGGATGTTGTTCCAGATCGTTTTGAATTGGGTGTCCGGTGAGATTTGGGATGTGAATTTGTTAATGCTTGCTTTTTTAGTTGGTTTGGTGGTCGTTCCGCAGAGAAGTTTTCTGTAAGCTTGGCAAATTTATGCCAGTTTGCCTTGTCTATAATTAAAGTGGGCTTGCGTGTGGTTGATTGTAGGTTAGTTAGATTGTGTTATGTATTTCTCCAGTATTATCCCTTTAGGATTATTTTGCTTTGAGCCCTACTTTTTGTGCCAGCCGTTGAAGTCACCAGTGACAATTGTAGGTGTGGGAGAGTTGTCTAATACAGCCTGAAGGTTTTGTAGTGAGAACGATTTATTTGCAGCGATGTATGCCGAAATAAGTCTGAATTTGCTTTTTTAGGTGACTTCTAAGCATACTGTGTCAAAGTCATCGTTTAGGATTATTCTTTGGCTTGCAGAGATTTATGAGCCAGGATGGCTACGGTTAAAAGGTATTGGTTTATTGAGGTATTTCGTGGGTTTTGGGTTTGGTGTTAGTGATTTGTTTTTGTCGTTAGAAAAAATTCGGAGTTTAAGGTCCTGTGTTTTTACGCTTGTCATATGTTTGGATGTAGAGGGAGTGTCAAAATCCATTATGAATGTGTCTACGTCCATGTGTTCAGGTGAATTTGGGTTGTTGATCGAGTTAGTGTAGGTCTTGTGTGGGTGTTGGTTAAGATGCCATCGTAGGATGTAGGTGTTTTGCGGGTTTCTTGCGCGTTTTTATTATGATTGTTGAGTGTTGATGTTGTTGTTTGGCTTAATGTTATAGTGCTGGTAAGGTTTTTTGATACAATTGCAGAGCAGTTCCTACAAAATTCATTAGGGTTCTTACAGGTTGGGTTTGGGTGTCCAAAGCGTAAACATCTCATGCACCTTAAGGGCATCGAGATATATGGGCGTACGCGTATTTTTTCGTATCCAATGTTAAGGAATTCTGGGAGGGTAAGCGAAGCAAGTGTAATATTGATTAGACCAGTTTCAGTCGTGGATTGATCGTTATTTTTTTATATTTTTCGTACTTCGGTGACTTTTTGTGGTTTTAGTTCGTCTAAGATTTCTGCTTCGCTTATGTTGCGAAGTCGGTTGCAATATATTACTCCCTTAGAGAAATTTAGGGTTTCGTGCTCAGAGACAGTTACTTCAATGTTTGCAATTTTATTTAATTTATGTAATTTCTAAGTATGAAAGGGTTAAGATTTTCGAGTGATTTGTTGTCTGGTCCGTTAATGATAATGAATTTTGGTTCGCTTGGGTTTTTGTTGTAAATTGATGTACCACTTTTTATGTCCGGGGGTTTGTCCATTGCTGTTGTTGTTTTCGGGCTGGCTCCCGGCTCTTTGATTTTGAGTTAGTAGTTTTTGCTTATGTTTTTTTTCTATTTTGTTTTACGCACTTGTTTGTTTTTTTTCTGATAAGCAGTTGTTAGTTGTTGTTGTTGCAGTAATATTGAATACCCGCGGTACCGAGTACTTAAAGGGTACGCACTGTAACACTTTGTTGCCGTGTTTACATAATTCATGGTCCCGGTCATAAACCCCCAGTGGCCGAAATAGAAACAGGTAGCTATGGATTAGGCCACACGCAGAAAGTGCTAGCGTCGGCATAATTGCATGAACGGACCGCATGTGCATACCCCTTGCGCTCCTCACATAAGAGGGCATATGTTTATATACGTAAGTACACAGATAGCCGTCTCTCTGCCGCCGCCTGCGAGCAGCGCAGCAACGAGACTTATCCTTAATTAGACTTAAAAGAATACTGTAAAGACAAAATCAATCCAAGCCTTGGAGCGGCACCACTGCTGCTCACTTAACATCAAATAAAGAACCATCAAAGAAGAACCAATTTGTTATATATTTCACAATAGAAACGCGTCTTTTCCCTGCGAAGCTTGAGATTGTGATAAATATAAGTAACACAAAAATAAATTGTAAAAAAATCTATAATATAATATTTTATTAAAATACACATCATAAAACTGTACATATATACACATGTAAATATAAGATTTAAAATATTAAATGAAAAAAAAAATAAAACAAAAATTAAAACTAAATACGAGGTGTGTTCAAAAAGTAAGGTGACTTTTCAAATTTCGCGGGCAACATATTTCCGATTATCGTTTTTTTTTGTTTTGTTATATTGGTACACTCTTCCCTAACATCTGTACCAAGTTTCAATGGAACATCCTCTTTTGCACTTAATTTTCTTTTTTACACAAAATTTGATGCAAATCCTTTGATCCATATTTTTCGATAGCAAAAAATCGCCGAGCTCGCAAAACAACTTGTAACTTTACGCCTCTCACAACCAAACAAAAGAGGATGTTCCATTGAAACAAAGTGTTCAAAGTGTTTGGAATATCTGACTTTCAAGACAGTTGAAAAACTGAATTGGATTATTGGGAGGTCTAGGAGTATAACATATCTGTATGCCCTTTAAGTTTAAAAAGGAGAGCAGTCAAATTGTTCATCATCAATTCGTCAGGAGCACCAAAATCACCATGAGCGTAATATCTGTGGAATTTGTCGATTCAATTCAGGCTTTGGAATTGTTGACAGATATTGAAATCGGTGACCAAGACTCCGATGTGGTGGTCATCGAAGCCTCGGAGCCAAACTATGTAATAGCTCTAGACGAGGATGATACCATAGACAGGAATCTGAGGGAAGTATTTACACCCTACTCGTCATCTACTCAAACGATTCCACAAGAGTTGGAATCACTCAAATGGAAAGATTTCCCATTTGGAGAAGAAACGATGGATGTACTTGAAAATGAGTTTTTGTATGATGTGTTTGTTCAAAGGAATGATATAGACGACCCGGAAGAAATTGTTTTTCCTGAAGATGACTACTTCTTTGACGACATATAAGTGGAAGATTTGGAAAATAAATATCTAGATTTAATGAAAGATGAAGACGATGAGTTTTTAATAAATGTTGCCAATAGTTTAGATATTTAAGTAAAAAATTGTATAAAAAATAAAATAAAATAAAAATATTTAAAAAACCTTTAAGTTTTCACGCCTCATATTAAATGAAATAAATAAAGCAAATATTGACTTTATCAACAAATGTATTTAGTTAATTATTTTTTTTATTCCAGTGATTTTGTTTTCATTATATAATGAAATCAATATTTAATTATCTGAAATATAGTTATATAGTCTGAAATACTTTTTTGTATTTTTTATTTTCTTCTCATTCTATTTTCTAGATTATAATATATATTCATAACGTTTGCTGCCTCCCTTTCGTACTCAAAATTTGTATGACATCCACAAGTGTCGATTCCTTCCGTAGCTGAATCCTTACTCCAGATACATGTTTTTCGGTGTGCAACATGAATAGAAGTTATCATTTCAACTTCTACACACTCAAGTAGTTTTGTATTTATAAGGAGAAGTCGCAGATAGTAGATTGAACTCCATTAAACTGATTGAAAAACAATTTAATTCGAATACATTCCGAAATTCCGAATACATAATGTACATCCAAGACTTTAAGTTTTAAAAAAAGAAATGATGCTCTTTACCACCTGCTTACCCAATTTATTCTAAAAATTTTTTAGTTTCTTCATCTTTTCTACCCCGACTTGTAGATATCTTAAATCCTGCAAAAGAAAAGTCATTATTTTAATTTATTCCAAGTCTATTTTTTAACTCGGTTTCTATTGGTTACTTTTTTTCAAACAATCTTTATCTTGAAAAAAACCTATTTCTTCTCTCTTCTAACTACAGGTCATCTATTCTTAATGTCAGACTCTATTGGTTTTTCCTTTTCTTGAACAATCTGCATCTTGAAGAAACTGTTTCTGATCTATTCTAACCAAAGGACTTTATTTTTAAAACTGAGATTCCATTTGGTTTCGAACCATCTCAACCTATCTAGGAATCTATCTGAGCTGCTATCTTTTGAAACCTATAATTGTAACTCCCAGACTTCTAAAATTTGTGAACGCCCACTTTAAAACTGTGTACAAAATCGGAGAAATTTAATTAGTTCTTTCCAAGACATTCTACGGGCAACATTGTTAGTTTGAAAGCTCTAAAAAGAAGCAAACAACTAAAAGTGTAGGAAAGTGAATCAAGTATCATAAATAATTAAAAAAAGAAAAATCAAATAATAAAATAAAAACAAAAAGCAAAATCAAAGCTTAAACAATAAAAACAAAAACAAAAACAAAAAAACAAAAGGAATAATCAATTCGAGTTTTGTTATTCGTGCCAATTTTTTGTTATTAAGAACAAGTGGACAAACCATGTCCGCACGAAAATGCATAAGAGGAATGCAATTCAACCCGTCGATGGACACATCAAGAAAATTTCGGAAGGATTTAAAGGAAGGATTCTCCATTACATGTATGCTAACGATGGATCGGACATCCAATTACCTGAAAACTTTATGACTGAAGCAGGATCGTTTTTGCTCACACATCTCAGAACATTATTAGAGAGTTATATATCGGTAAAAGTAAATTTCGAGTTATTTGCCGAATATATATATTTTAAGAATGAAACGAAAAAAAATGATATTAAAAGTTAAGCGTTAAATGACTATTATGAATTAGTTCTCGGATTTGGATTTTATTTTTCTTGAGCATATTATGGAAATAGTAGGAAAAACACAAGAATTCCAAGAAAAAGATAGCGGTGGGGATTAATCAAAATAATGGGCCTAGAAATGAATGTGAAGCAATATACACCTTAATCAGGTTCATCGTATATCCCGCTACCAAAATTCTTAGCTTCGAAGAAAGCTATTATTAATGTATGTAATGAAAATGATGCATACTGTTTCAAATGGGCCTTAATATCGGCTTTAATAAATGTTACAAACCCCCAAATATGTTGTTCCTTTAACGTTGATATATACAATGAAAAAATATACTTGAACAATGGATTAATATTGGATTTTACCAATCTAAATTTCCCTATGGAAATAAAATGTATGAAACATTTTTTAAAGAATAATTTATGGGTGAGTATAACCATCTTTGGATATAATGAAGATACCAAACAAATGGTTGGGCCGATTTTAAGATTTTCTCCATTGCTTGGGAAACATCATTGGCATTTTTTGATTGTAGTGCTACACCCCAAGCAAATTTAGAAAACCTATCAATTACATCTAATAAGTAATGATAACCCTTGTTAGATGTTGAATAACGCCCCATTTCAACCAAATCTGCTTGCCACAGATCGTTTATACCCTTCGTAATGACTCGTCTTAGTTAAAAATGTTTACGTGCAACTCGTTTACAATTGCTCGATTAATCATATTCTTCGAATTGGTGTATAGGCTACACCTTCTATTTAATCAGTACTATCTGCTCTCTTGTTATGGACCTCTATTTCATTTTCAAAATTTGAAATTTTTGTAAGTTGACGATTAATACTTTGACTTACAAGTTTTCTTAGGTCTTCAGCCAACATTCTGACACACTCATCTGTATTTTGTTTTGTGGTCAAGTCATTCTAAGGGCTTAATAGCGTTTTTGACTTATTTATTTTGAGCGTTTAGATTACCAGTATCAGTATCATTTAAGAAAGTTTCAATAAATGTAACACCTCTTTTTAAATAATCTGATCGCTCCCTATCATTAGAAAAATGTCCAAAATTGTCAACAGACATGATGATTATAAATAAAAATTTTTTTTGTTTTCAATATATATACTCTAATTAAACAAAAATTCCCTTCTCTCGCATTTCTTTAATATTGAGAAATCTCATTATTGTGATTGTTGTTACCCGCTGTTTTTGACGCCACTAAAATTCGTAACCGTTCGACTAGTTTATTCACATCATTCCAACAAATATAATTTGGTTTTAATTCCTCCAGAGTTATATAATATATTATTTTTTTTAATAATTTTAGAGTATTTAAATGAGCGTGAATTCGACTATTCACGTTATAACCTAATCTGTGAACATATGTTTCTAAAATAATATGTTTATCAGAGAACGTCAAGGGTGTCTTTTTTCGGCACCCGAATCACACTCATACATTTCGAGTGTGTGTCGCACTCATGAACAGCAAGAAAAGAGCACACACCCGGAGTGCACAGATCGCTTTGTGCGTTTAGGGTGTTTGCGTTTTTGACACCCGCTCAATTCTAGGCACATGATCCTAATGCACAGACACCCGACACACTCATAGCAAATGAAGCGAGTGTCTGAGACACCCATGTTTTTGGGAAAAGTGAGTCGGGTGTCTTGAAAATGAGTCGAGTGTCTTGAAATGATTCGAGTGTCTTGAAATGAGTCGGGTGTTGCGGGTGTCTTCAGCTGTATTGCATGAGCAGGTCATTGAAGGAAGGGAAGGAAATCCCAATAATGGCCCCTTAAAAGAGGCCAAATATTTTAGGATTTTCCATGTCAGGCCATCTACCTGCTATTCGCAGTGCAATTGACTTATGATCTGTATTCTTAATACGCATCTGCAAAAAATGGGAATACATTTGCAGGTAGATGGTTTGATAACAACACGGAAAATCCTAAAATATTGATGCAATGTACGTTTTTTTTTGGGTTTTTTAAGACTTTGTCATTAAATACTTGTAATGATTATAAACTCTTATTTTTTAATATTAGTTACTGAAGACGGCAATAATTTGTATTATTAGAAATATACTTTTCTATGATTAAATTATTGGGATTTCCATCCTTCCTTTCATGTAAAATTATTCGGTCAACCCTCAATGACCTGCTCATGCAATACAGCTGAAGACACCCGCAACACCCGACTCATTTCAAGACACTCGAATCATTTCAAGACACTCGACTCATTTTCAAGACACCCGACTCACTTTTCCCAAAAACATGGGTGTCTCAGACACTCGCTTCATTTGCTATGAGTGTGTCGGGTGTCTGTTGAAAAGAGTACTGGGTGCGCAAGTGCAAGTTAACTGAGTAGCTAACCGGACGGAGGCGATGACCGAATGTCCGAAGCCCAGCTGCGGTCAAAAGCGCTGACGCGGCTTTTGGCCGTATGCTCGTGCATAGCCGGCAAACACAGCATATTTGCGTGGCCGCTATGAGTTTCATTTTTGTCAACTCTAATTTTAGTTCGCATACGCCCACACTAGAAAAGTATCGCTAAGAAAATAATCGATGTTTAAGGCTGGCCACACTGTGTGTGGCCATCTTTCTTTTCTTCGCTTCCGTTCGCCCCATGCGGTACGAATAAAGAACACAAGTTCTATAGTATTGAAGAACGCCGGCAACCGCCGTTAAATATCTCTTATTATTTTGCACTGACTGAGTCTCTAGGCCAGCAGGCGAAGGGGGCAGTTACCTCCCAACATAAGTCAACCTAATCAGCAATTGTGAAGGCACAGCTATCCGGCTCTGACTGCAGCAAGGGATCCCCGATCTCCACATACGAGTACCAAGTCAAGGCCCCCTCCTCCCCCGCACTACCGAGCGGGCTTCAGCAGGTGCGACCAGCGGTACACAAATTCCTCCCGCGTTTACGGGAGGTAATTACAAGCAGCAGCTTCCAGCGGCCTACCCTCACGTGTGAGTGCGAGCGCATTCCCCCGCACCCAAGGGGGGCAACCACTAGCTGCTGGCTGCCAATTGACTATAACGGGCGCTCCCAAAAGCGACCGCTTCCCCGCGCCCACAAGCGGGCATCTATAAGAAGACCACCCTAGACAGTGCGACCACCGAGGACCACCTCAGGCCGCGCCCATCAACCAGATTAATTCATCTCTAAGAAGACCACCCTAAATAGAGTGGCCGCTGAGGACCACCTCAGGCCGCGTCCATCAACCAAATTAATTCATCTCTAAGAAGACCACCCTAGACAGTGCGACCATCGAGGACCACCTCAGGCCGCGCGCACAAAAATATTAATTGGCGCTCAACGATAAAAACCCAACGGTTTCGCTTAGATAACTTTACATTCTTGGAGGAAAAATTTTTTATCTTTGAGGAAGAAACCACAGTACATAAAATGTAAGTGCACCCCATTCAAATATTTTCTAAACAGTCTGCAAAGTAGAACTGATTAATAAAAAATAATACGAGAGTAAGCGACTCTGAGCCCGATAAAATTCGGGATTTGGTTAACAAAAATGAAATATGTAAAATATTACGTTAAATTCATTAATTTTTCTTATTTGGAATATTTAGGCTATGTGTCAGTCTTATTTACCCTATATCTCTTATAATTTTCAATATTGTAATTTTTGTACATTCAACACTACACTAATTTTTATGCAAGGGCACAGGTATCTACTACCCTTAAAATTAACTAGGTGAATTATACGAGCTCTCATTTTGGCGGCTCTGTGTCCCCGTTTTCTAATCCTTTTATGTGCGTATATGAGCTCGCCATTTTCTAAGTATAGAAGCGTTAAGCAATACGCTAGCGATTCAGGGTCAGATAGTGAAGAACTCCTTCGAGCTTCCACTCCAAAAAACACGCGCGGAAACTCCCCAGCGGGCAAAACGGTAGACATCATGGATCCTGAACAGCTTAGATTAGTAGTGCAGGCGGCTATTGACAACGCCCTGGCCGGACAGGCCGCCGCGAATTTACAAAGAGAACAAGAGTTGAGACAAGTAATCGATACATTAACCAGCCAAGTGGCGGAATTGCGCGCTGCGACGCCCCGAGATTCGGCCCCAACGTCAGAAATTAAGGTTTATTCAGCCATAGAAATTAATGACACAGTTCAATGCAGCGAGCCCCTGGACGCTGTCAAGTGCCTACCCGAGTTTGCGGGGGCACAGGAGGCATATGTTTCGTGGAGGCAAGCCGCCACCGCAGCCTACCACATATTTAGACGACACAATGGTAGTTCACGCCATTATCAGGCAGTGATTATCATAAGAAGTAAAATAAGAGGCCCTGCTGACGCAGTGTTGTCATCCTTTGGCACAATTTTAAATTTTGACGCGATCATAGACCGTCTGGATTTCACTTACAGTGACAAACGGCAGATCCACGTAATTGAACAGGAGATGGGCACACTCAGACAGGGAAGCCTTACACTCCTGCAATATTACGATGAGGTTGAGAAAAAACTCACCTTACTCACAAATAAAGCCACGATGTCGTATGAGACATCGGCGGCAAGAATTCTGTGTAATAAATTCCGGGACGATGCGCTCCGCGTATTTATTTCGGGCCTTAGACGCAGCCTATCTGATGTCCTCTTCTCGGCAAAGCCGAGGGACATGCCGACTGCATTGGCATTAGCGCAAGAAGTGGAATCAAACCACGAAAGGTACACGTTCGCAACATCGTTTGCAAAGAGTCTAGAGGATAGGGACCGTAAGACGAGTCCAAAGGAGCAAAAGCGCCAGCAGGATAGAAATTTTTCCCAGACAGACCCCCAGTTTGGTATTAATAAAAATCCCCATTATACCAAACAAGTTAAAGCGCAGGTACATTCTGACCCGCACAATAACAAATGGCAGAATAGACCGGAGCCGATGGAAGTCGACCCCTCTGCAAAAGTTGGCATTCCTGCCCAAGCTCCACCCTATCAGAATAGGAGACTGGCAACGTCTGAGCGCACAGGCGCTCCTAGAAAACAACAAAGGGTAAACCACGTCACCCAAAGCTCAGATCAGGAAGGGAAATCTTACGCCAACACTGCGTCCAACGCAGTAGCAGAGATCGACGATCATGCTATTTGCGAATACGATTCAGACGTAGTCCATTTTTTAGAGGAAAATCCCTGCTGCCCGTCATCAGACGAAGAGTAGCGGGGATAAATATGAAATTGCTTGTTGACACGGGCGCCTCGAAAAATTTCATCCGACCGTTTGAAGGATTGAAATGCGTCCCGGTAGAAAGCCCCTTCGAAATTCACTCAATTCACGGCAACACCACAATCACGAAGAAATGCTTCGTGTCACTTTTTGATTTGAAGGCCACCTTCTTCATCTTACCCGACTTATCTTCCTTTGATGCAATTGTAGGCCTCGACCTTCTTAAACAGGCGGGAGCATCACTTTGCCTGGCCTCCGGCCACATCAAATGGGGCAACAAAGAGGAGAAAATTGATTTCCACCCGTGCCCTGATGTCAATTTCACCGAAGTGGATTGCTCAGATGCACCACCTTTGGTCAGAAAGAAATTTTTAACAATGCTCCGCGACAGGAAAAAAAGCCTTTGCGGACCCCAACGAGGCTTTTACCTTACAACACATCGGTGGTAGCCACCATCAGAACTGTTGATGAGGAGCCCATTTATGCCAAGCTCTACCCATACCCAATGGGCGCAGCCGATTTCGTTAATGGCGAGATTCAAGAACTGCTAAAAAATGGCATAATCCAGAAGTCAAGATCCCCCTACAATAACCCGATATGGGTTGTAGACAAAAAGGGCACCGACGAAACGGGCGGCCGTAAAATGCGACTCGTATTGGACTTTCGCAAATTGAACGAAAGGACAATACCTGATCGTTATCCAATGCCAAATATCTCTATGATACTAGGGAATTTAGGCAGAGCGAAATACTTCACAACGCTCGATTTAAAATCTGGCTACCACCAAATAACGCTGGCAGAACGCGACCGTGAAAAGACTTCCTTTTCCGTAAATGGAGGAAAGAACGAGTTTCGCAGAATGCCATTTGGACTAAAAAATGCTGCCAGCATTTTCCAAAGAACGATAGACGACATACTGCGAGAGCAAATAGGCAAATTTTGCTATGTTTATGTCGATGACGTTATCGTCTTCTCAGAAGACGAAAACGCCCACATCCAGCACGTAGATTGGGTTCTCAAAAGCCTCTACGATGCTAATATGAGGGTATCAACTGAGAAATCTAAATTCTTCAAAAAAAGCGTTAGCTTCTTGGGTTTTATAGTCACCAGCAACGGGGCTACCACTGACCCAGAAAAAACCAAGGCCATTCAGGGAATTCCCTGAACCCAAAAATGTGTTCGAAGTTAGATCATTCCTTGGCCTGGCCAGCTACTATAGATGCTTCATTAAAGATTTTGCGTCCATAGCTCGGCCCATTTCAAACATCCTGAAAGGGGAATTCGGTAGTGTCAGCAGACACAGATCGAAAAATATCCAGGTGCAGTTCAGCGAGTCGCAACGGCTAGCTTTTCACAAGCTGCGTAACATTCTAGCTTCCGAGGAGGTCATCCTCAGGTATCCCAATTATAAGAAAGCATTTGATCTAACGACAGATGCCTCAGCTTACGGCATTGGCGCAGTCCTATCCCAAGAGGGACGGCCCATTACCATGATCTCGAGAACCCTAAAGGATCGAGAGATCAATTATGCCACCAATGAAAGGGAGCTGCTAGCAATAGTTTGGGCATTGGCCAAACTACGTCACTATCTATATGCAGTGAAAGATATTAACATCTTTACTGACCATCAACCACTGACCTTCGCGGTATCGGAATCCAACCCGAATGCAAAGATCAAACGGTGGAAAGCTCGCATCGACGAGTCCGGCGCCAAAATTTTTTACAAGCCCGGCAAGGAAAACCTCGTTGCAGATGCCCTCTCAAGACAGCAACTTAACGTTCTGGGAGAGGAAGAAGCTTTTTCAAGTGCGGCCACGATTCACAGTGAGCTGTCACTGACCCACACAATTGAAGCAACGGATAAGCCCTTAAATTGCTTCCAAAACCAGATAACTCTGGAGGAGGCACGCTCTCCGCAAAAACGCAGCTTTGTCCTCTTTGGAAACAAGAGACGGCATGCGATCAGCTTCTCCTGCAAAGAGTCATTACTCAATGAGCTCGCAGATTTGATTGTTCCTAAGGGCGTAAACGCCATCCATTGCGATTTGCACACACTCGCAATGATACAGGACCAACTGGTACGCCAATTTCCAGCCACAAAATTTTGGTATTGTAAAAACCGTGTAACGGACATTTTTGCAATCCCGGAGAGACGAGAAATTCTGTCCACTGAACACAACAGGGCTCACAGGTCGGCCCAAGAAAATGTAAAGCAGGTACTCTCCGAGTACTACTTCCCGAAAATGGCCAAGTTAGCTAGCGAAATCGTCGCTAACTGTAAAACATGTGCTAAAGCTAAATATGACAGGCATCCCAAAAAGCAGGAGCTTGGAGAAACACCAATCCCGTCCCAGGTTGGGGAAATATTACACATAGACATCTTCTCAACGGATAAAAAAATATTTTCTTACATCCATTGACAAATTCTCAAAATTTGCGATGGTCCAGCCTATCCCCTCTAGAACCATAGAGGACATTAAACCAGCACTACTACAACTCTTGAATGTTTTCCCGAAAGCCAAGGTCATATATTGTGACAACGAACCATCGTTGAATTCGCATACCATTTTGTCCATGCTGGAAAACCATTTCGGCGTGAGCATCTCGAATGCACCGCCCCTCCACAGTGTCTCAAACGGACAAGTAGAACGTTTCCACAGCACTCTAGTAGAGCTTGCTAGATGCCTTAAAATTGATAAAGGCATCAGTGACACAGTCGAACTAATCTTGCTGGCCACAGCCAGATACAATAAATCTATCCATTCGGTCATCGACAAGAGGCCAGCCGACGTAATTCAAACACAGTCGGATGAACCCCAGTATGAGATTCAGGATAAGATAAAGATCGCCCAGGACAAGCTCAGGAACAGGGAAAATGCTGCCCGACAGAACAGGGTGTTCGAAGTTGGTGAAAAAGTCCTGGTAAAATCCAACAGGCGTCTAGGCAACAAACTCTCGCCATTGTGTGAAGAGAAGATTGTGGAAGCGGACATGGGGACCACAGTCCTCATCAAGGGGAGGGTGGTCCATAAAGACAACATCAAATAGGAAAAAAATTTTTTACCTTCTCTTTTGCCTTTTTACCATTTGGCACAAATGTTACTAGCTTTAAGCATAGCTGATAAATATTTTTTAAGGTTAAGTTAAAATTCACAGAAACACAATTAATAAATTCGATCAATAGACAAATAGAAATAAATACCAGAATACAAAGTCAAATTAATGAATTAACGTCAACTGTAAACCAAATCCTGAAAGTGGCAAAGAGTTCACAAGTGGACACTGGCCATCTATATGAAACATTGCTCTCCAGAAACAGAATGCTAACAATGGAACTCCAAAATTTAATGATGGTAATTTCGCTTGCTAAAGTAAACATAGTCAGCCCAAACATATTAGATCACGCAGACCTAGAAAGTATTTGGATGGAGGAGCTCACCGACACTCCTATAAAAGATATTTTGTCCGTAGCGTCCGTGAAAATTCTCCAGTCTGATAACATATTGCGCTTCATTATTAAATTCCCAAAAATTAAGTTAGCATGTAAAAAGATCACAATGTTCCCGGTAACTCATAATAATGTGATGCTTAGGTTAGTGGATAATATAATAGCAGAATGCAATGGGGAAGTGTATGCGATCCAGAATTGCTCCACAACACCAGGAGTAATTTTCTGCCGACTATCATCGAAGACCACATGCGCCCGAGGACTCCATGCAGGTGAAGTTGCGCACTGCGAAACCCAACCAAGCGATTTACATCCAATCACTTATGTCGACGAGGGAATTATAATCATCAATGATCAATCAGCGCAGGTACGAGTAGACAACGGAACAAGCGTCTGGATACACGGGACGCATCTCGTCACCTTTAGTGAGCGCGTCACAGTAAACGAAACCCTGGTTTTGAACCAAAACTCCGCCCAGAAGAGGACTCCGGGGGTGGCAAGCTCACCCTCACTGAACGTCACCATCAGTCAAAATATTCTGAGCCTCCCCTACCTTCACCGCTTGAGTGAAAGTAACCTGGAATACATTCAGAAGTTCGGATGTAAAATCAACACCAACCAGACACACATGGTAGCGATTATTACAGGAATAATATGTTGCGCATTGATTTGTGTCGGCCTAACCTACGTGCGACTCACCGGTGCCAGAAGATCTGCGGTCCAACTAAGAAGGGTGATCGCTGAAATAGGGTCGGCCGAGGGCGGCCTCAATCTTGAGGGGGGAGTAGTTAACTGAGTAGCTAACCGGACGGAGGCGATGACCGAATGTCCGAAGCCCAGCTGCGGTCAAAAGCGCTGACGCGGCTTTTGGCCGTATGCTCGTGCATAGCCGGCAAACACAGCATATTTGCGTGGCCGCTATGAGTTTCATTTTTGTCAACTCTAATTTTAGTTCGCATACGCCCACACTAGAAAAGTATCGCTAAGAAAATAATCGATGTTTAAGGCTGGCCACACTGTGTGTGGCCATCTTTCTTTTCTTCGCTTCCGTTCGCCCCATGCGGTACGAATAAAGAACACAAGTTCTATAGTATTGAAGAACGCCGGCAACCGCCGTTAAATATCTCTTATTATTTTGCACTGACTGAGTCTCTAGGCCAGCAGGCGAAGGGGGCAGTTACCTCCCAACATAAGTCAACCTAATCAGCAATTGTGAAGGCACAGCTATCCGGCTCTGACTGCAGCAAGGGATCCCCGATCTCCACATACGAGTACCAAGTCAAGGCCCCCTCCTCCCCCACTACCGAGCGGGCTTCAGCAGGTGCGACCAGCGGTACACAAATTCCTCCCGCGTTTACGGGAGGTAATTACAAGCAGCAGCTTCCAGCGGCCTACCCTCACGTGTGAGTGCGAGCGCATTCCCCCGCACCCAAGGGGGGCAACCACTAGCTGCTGGCTGCCAATTGACTATAACGGGCGCTCCCAAAAGCGACCGCTTCCCCCGCGCCCACAAGCGGGCATCTATAAGAAGACCACCCTAGACAGTGCGACCACCGAGGACCACCTCAGGCCGCGCCCATCAACCAGATTAATTCATCTCTAAGAAGACCACCCTAAATAGAGTGGCCGCTGAGGACCACCTCAGGCCGCGTCCATCAACCAAATTAATTCATCTCTAAGAAGACCACCCTAGACAGTGCGACCATCGAGGACCACCTCAGGCCGCGCGCACAAAAATATTAATTTGCACATTCAAAATGAGCTTGTGCAAGGCACACACCCTTATTTTAGGGTGCCGATCACACTCTGAGTGCCGAAAAGGCACACATGATTCGAGTGCACTCATTGTCTGGGTGTACCCTTGCCGTTCTCTGATGTTTATATGTTTTGATATCATGATCATTATAATTTTGGGGGTGTTTATGAAATATAAGAGAGTACAGAACAGGAGTTAGCTCGCAACTCATTTCATTACACAAATGAATCTTATTATCAATAATTTTTAGTACACTATTCCTAATGTTAATACATTATCTAAACTTTTTTTAGGTCCGTAAGCCTTGTCCAATATATTTTCCCGACTCAAGTGACTGATATTAAAATCATAATTTTTATTATCTATCTCGTCTTCTAAGTTTAAATCTTCCCCCATTTCATTTTCTTTTATAGGCATTGATATAGCTTCCGGCTCACTCCCTTTGTGCACATCATCATTATATGTTTCGTCTTTCTTTCCTTTTTCAAAAACATTTGTTTGTGAAAAGAAATCCTTATACGAATCACTATCATTCATAGATCGGTATTGAGATAAGTTTCGTTTTGTCTGATGTTGTCTCCCATTGGTAGTACGACTATCGGCATCTGTCATATCATTTTCATACTTTTCATTTTCGTATAATTTACGTTTAGCCCTGGCTCCTACATTTGTTTTTAGAAATATCTGCTTTTTATTATCATTAACAAGTTCATGTAAAGGTTATGTTATAGGTTTAAATGTTTCCTCCAACTCTATAACACTTTGATTATTTACATGTTTTAGGTCATTAAACTTTATCTTCAATGCAGACCTCGCTTTTGTTAACTTAGTTAACATATTCATTATTGTAACCTGCATATATTTAGATAAAGTAAATTTTAAAAAATATATAATATTTATTTAATCACTTTTCAGTTACTCTATCTATACTGTTTACTCGAAACTATAACTTCTCATATTTATATCCACCCCATCCATCGCATGAAATAAAAAATGGATTGTTTATATAGATTTTAAAATTGTATTTATTTATTTTTTATATTTTATTTACTTATTTATAAATATAAACTATTATTCTTTTTATAAATATTAAATTTCCCATCAACCATTTCCTCAATAAATTTCTCCCGAAGATGTGAATACCTTTCCATGGTGTAAAGAAAGTAATCCTCCAACTCCAGAACAAGGGACTTTCCATTCTTCGTCCTTTTACACGCCGCCTTGAGGATGGGGAATTTTACACTTTCAGGCATCCTGGCCCTTTATTAAATAGATTTCTTATTACATCTATTCAATTCTTGAGTTACCGTCTTAAGCTTTAATCGTTTTTCATTATTTTCGTCATCAATTGAACCGTCGTCGTATGCAGACGTGTATTTTATTGTGCTCCGGGGAAAAAAAGTATTCAATAATATCAAAAAAAAAGCAGTGACTAGTTTCGTAAACCAACAACATCGCGAAAAGACGCTTTGATTAATTAATTAATTAATATAAAACATAACACTTAAAATTCTAACAAACTCAACCTCTATTGCAATGAGACTAAACGACGTTCGCACTCAACGTCAACGTGAGCAAGACGAGAGACGGCTCTCAGTACAAAGAAACAACGCTTACTTCTTTTTCAAAGCAACCGAAAGTAATGCACGTTCTTGGTCCCCCTCGCTTCCATCGATATCTCTGCAGCCAAAGAGCGCAGCAATTAGCACCCCAATTTCTTTGATAACGTCAACCGTAACAACAACAACAACCGCAACTGTAACGACATCGCGTTTACCGACGTCATCAGCTAGCAGCGCAAACAATAATACTTCTCCCGCTGCGCTGCCCAAAGAAGAGAACAAAAACAAAGAAAATATTAAGCCGGCTGTGCAGACTGGTATGGATCGCTACATCCAAATCAAAAGGAAGCTAAGCCCCCTAAACTCTCAACGCAAAATAACCCGTGGCAATGCTAACATAGCTGCAATAGAAACGCCCTCTAACTCAAACCGTTTTAAAATCTTGGCAGACTATGAGGATGATGCCGAATCTACTGAAGTCGAAAAGGGGAAGACTAAGCCCCCGCCAATTTACATACGAGAAAAAAGATCCAGCGTTCTTGTCAACAAAATTATAGAGCTTATTGGCAAGGACAATTTTCACATAATACCAACATCCAGGAAACAAAAGTTCAAACGAAGTCTGAAGATAATTACAGAGTATTATGAAAATATCTCACCGACAAAAAAAAAACTTTTATACGTATCAGCTAAAAAGCAGCAAGGGCCTGCAAGTCGTACTTATGGGCATAGAGTCCGAAGTATCGCCTGCAGAGATAACAAAGGCGCTACAAGAGAAGGGATTAAGCGCTAGGACAGTCTTCAATATCCTTAACAGGGATAGAAAGTCGCAGCCACTCTTTAAGGTTGAGCTCGAACCAGAAATTAAGCCCCTAAAGAAATACGAAGTGCACCCTATATACAATCTTCAGTTCCTGCTGCACCGCAGAATTACGGTTGAGGAGCTGCACAAACGCAATGGCCCGGTACAATGTGCGAACTGCCAAGAATTTGGCCATACAAGGTCTTACTGTAAACTGCGCCCAGTGTGTGTAGTTTGTGGTGAGCTTCATGACTCCGCACACTGCCCAGCGAGCAAAGATGACCACAACTCGAAAAAGTGCGGCAACTGCGGTGGAAATCACACTGTTAACTATAGAGGTTGCCCAGTTTAATTTCAACCGACAGAGCAGCCAAAAAGTATCTTTGAAGCTATGATATGCAGTCTACAACAAAGCCTTATGGAGTTTATGTCGTTTATGCGTACAACAATGCAAGATCTGATGCGAAACCAAAATCTATTAATACAAATGCTGGTTTCACAACAATCCAAATAATGACTTCCCTACGAATATCTACGTGGAACGTTAACGGCGTTTCGCAGCATAAACTCGAGTTAGCGCAATTCCTACTAGACAATCAAATCGACGTAATGCTGCTTTCAGAAACACATCTTACAAACAGATACAGTTTTCAACTACGAGAATATTCATTCTATGGAACAAACCATCCAGATGGTAAAGCACACGGCGGGACTGGAATTTTAATCAGGAGCCGTATTAAGCACCATTATCATACGAAATTTGCTAAAAACTACCTACAGGCCACATCCATAAATATACACCCAAATGCTGGCAAGGAATTAATGCTAGCCGCCGTATACTGCCCCCCAAGCTTCACCATAGCCGAAGATGAGTTTATGCAGTTTTTCAACTCACTCGGACACCACTTCATAGCAGCAGGAGACTACAATGCCAAGCACACACCTAGGGATCTCGTCTCGTGACCCCAAAAGGAAAGCAGCTCTATAATGCAATTATCAAAGCCAAGAACAAGCTCGACTATGTTTCTTCTGGCACACCAACATACTGGCCGGCAGACCCAAAGAAACTTCCGGTCTTAATAGAATTTGCGATTACCAAAAACATTCCTAAAAATATATTAAGCGCCGAATGCCGTTCGGATCTTTCATCTGATCACTCGCCTGTCCTTTTTACTCTACTCCGACATCCAGGAACCATGAAAACTGACCTCACATAAAACCAATTGGGTTAAGTACAGGAAGTATATTAGCTCACACATTGAGCTAAGTCCTCACCTCAGCGATGAAGCCAACGTAGACAGTTTTGTTAATTCACTGGAATCTGTACTCGTCTCTGTAGCTCCAGTTTCAACACCTCATACTATAAACACACAATTCAATCAAAACAAGTCAAATCTACAAATCGAACAGCTCGTCCTCGAAAAGCGACACTTACGTCGAGCATGGCAATTTCACAGATTGCCATCTGCTAAGCAAAGCTTAAAAATGCCTCACGTCAACTTGCTCAAGCTCTACAGCAAGAAGAAACTTATGTCCACCGTCGCTACATTGAGCAATTGTTAACTAATTGTACAAAACACTCACTATGGAGAGCTCACCCAACTCTGAGCTCACCGAAAGAAACCGTGATGCCTATTAGAAATTCCACGGGCGGCTGGGCGCGCAGTGACGCAGACCGAGCCAGCACGTTTGCCAACCACCTTAAAAATGTCTTCCAACCAAATCCTGCAACTAATGCGTTTACTTTGCCGACTCTATCATATGAGCCCCAGCCTCAACATGAGCCAATTGAGTTTCGCCCAAACGGAATCGTAAACATCATCAAAAGACAACTGAATCCGAAAAAATCCCCGGGCTGCGACCTCATAACTCCCAAAATGACCATTGAGCTCCCATACTGCGCTGTTTGCACTCTCACCCAGCTCTTTAATGCCATCGCAAGACTTGGCCACTTTCCAGTGAGATGGAAAAGTCAATTATAATAATGATAGCAAAGCCGGGGGTCATATAGACCAGTAAGCCTACTCTCTTGCCTATCTAAACTCTTTGAAAAATGCCTAATGACTCGGATAAACACATACCTGAGAATCCAGGAGGGAATCCCGTCACACCAATTTGGGTTTCGTGAAAAGCATGGAACAATTGAGCAGGTCAACCGGATAACATTAGAAATTCAAAACGCTTTCGAAAAACGAGAGTACTGTACTGCCATATTTTTAGATGTCTCTCAAGCATTTGATAGAGTCTGGCTAGAAGGTCTAATGTACAAGATCAAGACAATGCTCCCCTACAGCACCCACAAGATTTTAGAGTCTTACATTCACGACAGAAAATTTGTTGTGAGGTGCAACACTGCTATATCTGATGATTACACTGTTGGAGCTGGAGTTCCTCAAGGTAGCGTGCTAGGGCCAACACTATATGTACTCTACACAGCAGACATCCCGACAAGCACACGTCTAACAACATCTACGTTTGCCGATGACATAGCTATTCTTAGCCGTTCTAAATGCCCGATTCAAGCAACTGCGCAGCTAGCTTGTCATATGGTCGATGTTGAAAAATGGCCGATTGGCGAATTAAAGTGAACGAACTAAAATGCAAACACGTTACGTTCACTCTGAACAGGCAAAACTGCCCGCCGATTACGTTAAACAACACTCTACTCCCACAAGCAAACGAAGTAACTTACCTAGGAGTACATCTCGACAGAAGACTCACATGGCGCCGGCACATTGAAGCCAAAAGAACACACCTAAAGCTAAAAGCCAGCAGCCTTCATTGGCTTATCAACGCCCGGTCACCTCTTAGCCTTGAATATAAAATCATGCTGTACAACTCGGTACCAAAACCTATATGGGTGTACGGCTCCCAGTTATGGGGGAACGCCAGCAATAGCAACATTGACATTGTTCAGAGAGTTCAGTCGAAGATCCTGAGAACAATCACCGGGGCACCGTGGTACGTTCGCAACGAAAACACTTTTAAAATATTAAGTGACCACAAACCCTTACCCAAATATGAAATTACAAAGGTGTAAGATCAAATTAAATGAATTTGACTATCAGATAAAATATTACCAGGAAAAGAAAATTACGTAGCCGACGCATTATCTAGAACAAAAATAGAAGAAACCATATTTACAGACAATTTTGAAGAAGACATGCAAGAAGATACGAATAGCAACGCTGACGCAACAGTGCACAGTGCACAAGAAGACAATCAAAATTATATTTCCATCACTGAGAAACCATTTAATTATTTTTCTCGACAAATTGAATTAATTAAAGGAAACGAAGATACGACAGAAGTGACACACTATTTTTATAAATTAAAAATTAAAATTATTTATAAAGAAATGACAGAAACTTCAGCAAAATAAATAATTAAAGGATATCTATGTACCAAAAAGAGCGCAATCTATTTCCATGACGACTCAGATTTTATAATATTCCAGAAAGCCTTTGTAGAAATTATAAGTGTAAATCATTTAACGAAATTAGTGAGATGTACAAAAAGACTTGAAGATACTCTGACATACACAGATTTCAAGGAACAAATTCGAAAACGACATAAGGAACTTCTACACCCAGGAATTGAAAAAACTTCCAAATGGTTCAGAGAAAAATATTATTTTTCTGATTATCAAAAATTAATTCAAAATATAATAAACGAATGCGAAATTTGTAATATTGCTAAAACGGAACATAGAAATACTAAAATGACATTTGAACTTACCCCAGAAATTCAGAATATAAGAGAAAAATTTGTTATAGATTTTTATATGGTAGGCAACCAACAATTTTTGTCTTGCTTTGATGTATATTCCAAATTTGCTACTCTAGTGGAAGTCACAGGTAGAGATTGGCTAGAAGCCAAGAGAACAATTATTAAAGTATTCAATGAAATGGGAAAACCCCAAGAAATTAAGGCAGACAAAGATTCAGCATTTATGTGCGTAGCTTTACATAATTGGTTAAACTCAGAAGGAGTTCAAATTCAAATAACAACTAGTAAAAATGGTATTTCAGATATGGAAGGATTCCATAAAACAGTAAACGAAAAGATAAGAATTATAGGAACTGAATCAGATATCGAGAATAGATATACCAAATTCGAATTAATCCTTTATGTTTACAATCACAAAACTAAACATAATGCTACAAATCAGATACCAGCTGATATTTTCATGTATGCAGGAACTCCAGATTACGACACACAAATAAAGAAAAATAATAGAATCAAAAAACTAAATGAAAAACGCCATGACTATGAGATAGACCTGAAATATAAACAAGCACCTTTAGTAAAGTCTAAGACTACAAACCCATTTAAAAAAACTGTTACTCTAAAGAAAGTTGACGAGAAACACTTTGAAGAAACTAACAGAGGAAGGAAAATAGTGCATTATAAAACAAAATTTAAAAGAAAAAGAAAATTAATAAAAGCAAATATGATAATAATTCCAGGCCAACGGAAGGAAATGAACGGACCAGTGAAACCAATAATTTTGTCTATAATATTAATTATTTAATTATTCGTGGCGGCTGGCGGTGCCTTCGTGGCAGGGGAAGAGCCTGTTGGTTGGGTGTTGGTGACCATCAAGGATGGCAGCCACTGAAGAGTCGGGTAGTTGCTTCGACTTCCTTCCTTCGTCCGAATTATGTAATTATTAGTGCCGGCTGGCGGTGCCTCGTGGCAGGGGTAGAGCCGGTTGGTTGGGTATTGGTGACCATCCAGGATGGCAGACACCGAGGAGTCGGGTAGTCGCTTCGACTTCCTTCCTTCGTCCGAAGTTTACGGTGGGAGATACTTATCCCCGTTGTTATGGCCCTTAAGGCACAATAACCAAATTCAATAAGTAGAATAAATGTAACGGCTAAGGCCGGAGTTTTATAATCGAGCCAGTGCTGTCTATTCCAAATCAAAATTAAAACTAACTTAAGAACTAACAAAAGCTCATGCATAGCCGGATGCCCGCGGCAGACGCTGACCTTCACATTTTGCAGAAGTCATACGATCGCTGTCAGCCAATGAAACGGAGCCACGGCTCGGAACGGTACAATGTGCTGGCTCAGCTTAGGGCCCACAAGGTGGACCCAATTTAGGGTGGACCATGCATGAGAGGAAAGTGTAATAATAATAATAATATAATATTAATAAGGGGAATAAGAATTGGCCTGCTCAGCCTAAGCTGGGAGTTGGTTGTTAACTACTCCCCCCTTAAATTGGACGCCGTCCTCGGTGACAGCCAATTCGTCGATGAACCCTTGTAGCTGGGCTGCCTCTCATTTGCGCCTGCACTGTTGTTGGAGCAGGACCAAGCCGCATAGTGCGAGGCTGACGGCGACTCCTGCGGCGAACCAAATCCTCGTGAAACCTACAGCCGATACGTCATCTCTAAGCTCCTGCATTAAACGCAGGTTATGCTCGTTCATCCGCTGTAACATTGGCAGACTCAGTATGTGATCGTGTCCCGTGATGTTAATTAAGGGGGAGGCCGCAATACCCGACTCTTATTCACGGTGGAGTTGAGGTTCAAATACAGGGAGTCCCAACTATGGTTGTTGTGGGACCGACATCGATGGTAATCCTCGTTAGTTTCTCGTTGATGATTATTACTCCATCGTCCACAATTGTAAGGGGTTCCAGATTGCTGGGCCGCGTCCGGCACGTAGCCGCCCCGCCTGCATGTAATTGCCTGACGCGGGTGTCGTGAGACGCCTTTTTGCAAAATGTGGCCAAGTTGGTAGAAGCGCAATCGGAGACTGATTTACAAATACGCTTAACTCTAGGATACTGGACTATAACGTGGAAAAGAACATTATTTTGAAAAATCTTAATCTAGATACATCCATAAGGCTAACTATTGGGACCTCCGTGAGCTGTTCGTCGAAAATAGGTCATTATGATTGAAAATAGTAGGATTGATGATATTATTTTTAGCAAGCGTGATAGTGAACATAGAATTTTGGATTTCAAAAATTAACATTCTATTTCTGGCTAGTAGCGTTTAGAACAAATGGCCTGAATCAACAGCCCGTCCTTTTTCTCCCTGAGGATCTCGTTTACTGTGTCTGTGAGTAGATTGATGTGTTTCTGTGTCTCTGTGTTAATTATAACCTGTCTATTATTAGCCTCGATAACTCTATTTAGATCATCCGCGCCGGGTGTACCCGCCACGACCTTAAGGACTGAGCCCAAAAAATCAAGGCTCCTGGCCATTCTATGGTGTATCTTAAGTTCCTCCAGAAGGTTCTGAGCATGTTCAATGTCCACTTCCAGCAGCTTCCTCAAGTGGGAATGTGGGAATTATAGCAAAGATTGGGTTTTAATATAAGGGCGACTGTGGCGCATTAAGTGCCTATCTAATGTTGTCCTTGTGGACCACCCTCCCCCTAATGAGAACAGATGTTCCCAGATCTGCTTCTACACGCTCTTCTGAATAAAGCGGTGTTAATTTGTTCCCTAATCTTTTGTTGTTGCGTAGGTGAACTCTTTCACCGACTTCGAAGACTCTGTTCTGCCTTGAAGGATTAACCCTGTCTAGGTTGGATTGTTGTGCCTTGTCAATCCTGGCTTTAGTTGCCAGCTTCATCTCATCGCTGCTGGCGTGGATGACCTCTACCGGCCTAAACTCTGTAACTCTCTCTGTAACTCTGTAACTCTGTATTCTATAGTAGACCTCAATATTAGTTCCACAGTATCCTCAATTTTTTTTTATCAATCTTGAGGCATCTGGCAATTTCCGCCAGGGTACTGTGAAATCTCTCTACTTGACCATTGGAGCTACTGTGTAGCGGTGGCGCATTAACAACATCGATGCTGTATTGGTTTTGCAGCAATTATGTGATTGTCTCTGAGTTAAAGGAGGTCTCATTGTCGCAGTATATGGTCTTGGTGTTAGGATAAAAATTTACCAGTTGGAGAATGGGTGCTCGTACATCTATTATTGCCCTAGAAGCTAAGGGCTGTACGACAGCGAATTTGAAAAATTTATCAATGCAAGTTAAGAAGATTTTTTTGTCGGTCGAAAAAATGTCGATATGCAACATTTCCCCAACGTATGATGGGATAGGCGTAATTCCAAATTCTTGTTTCTTGGGATGGCGATCGTATTTGGCTTTATTGCAGACTTTGCAATTTGCGATCACTTCACTAGCTAATTTGAACATGTTCGGGAAGTAGTAATCCTGGAGAATTTGTTTTGCGTTCTCCTGGGTTGGTTATGTCACTGACAAAGGTTTTACAATGCCAGAACTTTGTCGCAGGAAATTCCTGCCTCAAGGCATGTTGAATGCGATCCAGGGTAGGGAAATTACAATGAATTGCGTTTACAACGTTGGCGTTAATGATCTCCTTAACGGATTCAACGAGCGAGTCCTTGTTATTAAAATTAATGATATGGCGAGTTCTATTTCCGAAGACTATGAAATCCCGCCGAAGCGGTTGGCCTGCTTCCTCCAAAATAATTTGGTTTCTAAAACAATTTAGAGGTTTGTCTGTGGTCTCTATGGTGTATGAGAGCGAAAGCTCACTATGCACCGTAGCCGCGTCAGACTGGGCCTCAGCCTCTGATTAATTCAGGGGTTGCCTCGATAGTGCGTCAGCTACCAGGTTTTGTTTTCCGGGTGTGTAAAACACTTTCCCGTTGTTCTCATCAATGAACGCTTTCCATCGCTTGATCTTAGCGTTGGTGTTTTTGTCGAATACCGCATATGTGAGAGGCTGGTGGTCTGTAAAGATCACCATTGTTACCATATAAGTAATTTTGGAGTTTGCCTATTGCCCAGACTATCGCCAACAATTCTCTTTCGTTGGTGGCGTAGTTCAACTCGCAGTCTTTTAGCGTGCGTGAAATCGTGGTAATAGGTCTTTTATTTTGGGATAGTACCGCGCCTATTCCACTCGCTGAGGCGTCGGTGGTTAAGTCAAACGGTAATTTAAAATCAGGGTATGTCAAAATGACGTCTTCCGATGCCAAAATGTTACGAAGGTGATCGAATGCATTTCGCTGGGTTTCATTAAACCTGACAGCAACTTTTTCGACATATTCTTGCTGACCGTCCCGTTTTCCCCTTTGAGGATGGCGGTCAGAGGTCTAGCAATGGAAGCAAAGTTTTTACAAAGCTCCTCGTAATAGCTCGCCAGGCCTAGGGAAGGACCTGAGGCTAAACAAATTTTTGGTTCTGGGAACTCTTTTATTGCCCTAACTTTTCTGGGTCTGTTCTTGTTCCTCCTCTGGTGACAATGAACCCTAGGAACTCAACGCTTTCTTTAAAGAACTTAGTTTTTTTCCGTGCCACCCTCATGTTAGCATCGAGTAGGCGCTTAAGCACCGTGTCAATATGCTTGACATGTTTCGTCTCATTCTCAGAAAAGATGATAACGTCGTCGACGTAGACGTAGCATATTTTGTCGATTTCTTCCCGCAGCACATCGTCGATGGCTCTTTGGAAAATGCTCCCTGCATTTTTTAGGCCGAAGGGTAATTGGCAGAATTCGTATTTCCCACCATTGACTGAGAACGAGGTCTTCTCTCGGTCCTTTTCAGCCAGGTATATTTGGTGGTACCCTGACTTCAGGTCTAGGGTGGTAAAGAATTTGGCTTTCCCCAAGTTCGCTAGAATCATGGGTATGCTCGGCATGGGGTAGCGATCGGCGATTGTTCGCTCGTTCAGCTTCCTGAAGTCGATTACTAATCGCTTTTCTTGCTGCCATTGACATCGGTCCCTTTTTTTGTCAACCACACAGGTAGGGCTATTGTATGGGGATCTGGACGGCCTGATTGATGCCATTTGCAGCAGCTCTTTGATTTCATTGTTTACAAAGTCTGCTGCCCCCATAGGGTAGGGGTATAACTTGGAGTAGACAGGTTCGTCACTCGTAGTTCGAATAGTAGCGATGTCCGATGTGTTGAAGGTGAGCGCCTCGTTAGAGGTCGAAAACACCTTGATTCTTTTCAGAATAATTTTTTTGAAGTCGGCTTTAGCCACACCTGGCACCACTATGCCATCGATCTTTGTGAAGCTGACATTCTAACAGTCAAAAAAATTTGAGCTATTCAGGGACGTTTGCGTATTTTATTACGCTGTTGCCTAGGTCCAATGCTACTCCTGCTCGCGTTAGCGAATCGAAGCCTATAATAGCATCAAACGTGCTCAAATGTATCCAAGAGGAAAAATGGGTCGTTAATCCAAAAATGCGCATTATACACTTGTTTTTGACATCACTGGAGCCGTGAATAGAGTTCACAGTAAAGGGGGTTTCAACCGGCATTACGTTTCTTAGCTCTTTACGGGCTTTACATAATTTTTTGCCGCCCCAGTGTCGATGAGAACTTTTGGTGTTCTGCCAGCCAACTGTCGCTCGACGAACGGCAGTCGGGAACTCCTCTAAAAAATGTAGGAGGGTCGTTAAGCTCGGCTGTGTCGCTATCTTCCTCAATGGTGGCGACCTCAGCCTCAGCTTTGGTGTCATAATCTGTTAGTTCCTGTTGGGGTTGGGCTATATTGTTGACGGTTAGGCGTCTTTGGGCCGATTGACGCTGGGACGAGTTCTGCCTTTTGTAATTGTTGTTACTTTGAGGCTTTCCCAAGTTAGTTCCCTGTCTGAACTTAGCCGTTGAGGGGTCTACCCCATGGGCTTAACAGTATTGTGGTCTAAGGAGTCAGGATCTCTGCGCTTCGGCCAGTGATTGTGCTCATGAGGCTTACTTTTGATTCTGCTTAGGAACAAAGTGCGGATTCTTATCCTCACCTCTCCACTGCTTTCCCTGACCCTTATTATTGCGCCTATGGCCCTCATTGAAATGGGACTTGTCTTCTATAGCTTTCCCGTAGGATGCCGCGAACGCACTTCTTTCAATGCTGTTCTCGGCTTCCCGCGCTAATGCCAGTGCAGATGGAAGGTCTTTGGGGTTGTGCTGGTAGCACGAGTGTCTTGAGTGGCCTCTTAAGCCCTGCAATGAATGCATGAAAGGCATCATCCCTAACCTCCTTATTCAGGATTGCTGTGTCCATGTTATGAGACATGATTATTTTGTTAGTGACGAGCGTGAGGTTTCCTCTCTGACTTCGTTATAGTATGCCATAAGGTCGGAATCTCCTTGCCGAACCATTTCTAAATTTTGCCGTAGCACTCTTAGGGACGTTTTTGTCCGGATATGTGCAATCTAGTCTGGCTAGAATTACATCGAAATTTAGCACTGTGTTGTGGGACGTGAGTAAAGTGCCCCAGCGGGACCGCAAATTTTGTTTTTAATGATGATGCATCTGATGCAGCCTGCCTCCACGAAACGTACTCGTCGTGGCTTCCACTGAACGTCGGCAGGGATTTTACTATGTCCAACTTGACATCGCATCTTACTGCAGGGTCCGGTACTACTCTATGGTAGACCTCCACCTGCGGCGCTTGCACTGACAGCGCGCTAACCTGTGCTCTAACCGCTCTTAACTCTGTGGCAAAATCGTTTCTTAAGCGTGCTTCATGCTCGACAAGAGCGGCGCTGACCGCATTTGCGACAAGCGCTTGGACCATTTCTGCGTTCATTTCTGGTTTATCTATGTCCCCTAACTTCGGGGGAAAATCCTACCTCTTCGCCTTCGTCGCTACGAATGTCCTGCTTTACTTCTATACTCCCAACTCATTGACAAGTTAAAGGGCGCTGGGTAGATACGAGGTATTTGACGATTAGGGCTCGGGCAAAAGGTTTCGGCGGGCCACTTGGTGATATAAAAGGCGAAGAGAAAAAAATTTGCGGAAAAATGGATCGTCACCCTAAAAACACAAAAATGTTGGATTAATTTTGTCTCAAAAACAAAATTAAAATACAAAACGGTGACAACAAGTATAGGTCCAATTCGACTGGGTGTATTATTGGCACAGATCCTGGATAACCTTAGTTAAAAATTAAATACAAGCACAGTGGAAAAAATTGTAGCAAAAAACAAGGAGAAAAACGACTGGCAACCTCTGCATGCCTACAGAGACCAACCATTAACAAAGAAATAATATATTCCTTTGCATAATTAATTCATACAAATGTTGATTGTCTTTGGCAAAAAATGTGAGTTATATGAGATATAAGTTTTTTTTTATTTTTGGCCATAGTACTCACAGAAAATCTGAATCAGAGACCGAAAATCGAGTCACTATTTATATACTGTAAAAATTCTAATGCTGGGCATAGGAGGAATGGTGATGCACTGGTATTTGTGTTTGGAGACTTTGGCATGTCGGCGCCTTCAGCTACTTACATTTGTAAAACTTTAGGGTGAAATTCGAATAATAGTAATATGCCTCTGTTGAGCACAATTATTTAATGATTCGTGCGGCTGGCGGAGCCTTCGTGGGGGGGCAGGCCGGTTGGTTGGGTGTTGGGGACCACCATCAAGGATGTGCACCCTGAAGGAGTCGGGGAGTCGCTTTCCCGACTTCCCTTCCTTCTGTCCCCGAATGATCGAATATTAGTGCCAGCTGGCAGTGCCTGTTGTCGCAGGGGTAGAGCCGGTTCTGGTTGGCATGGTGACCATCCAGGATGGCAAACACCGAGGCGAGTAGTATCTTCGACTATTATTAATTCTCCGAGAGTTCATGGTGGAAAGATAACATATCCCCTTGAGTTGTTGTAGCCCTTAAGGCACAACAACCAAACTAAATAAAGCAGAACAGTTGCGGCTGGCTGGGCCGGAGTTTCTGGATCAATCTAGCCAGTGCTGTCTTATTCCAAATAGTAAAATTAAAAATAAACTGAAGAACTTAACAAAAGCTCATACACAGCCCGGATGCCCGCGGCAGGCTCGATCTCAAATTTGCAGAAGTCATGCGATCGCGGTCGCCAATGTAAAACCAAACCAGGGCTCGGAACGGTACCATGTGCCTGATTTTAGTCCGAGGCTCCACAAGGTGGACTCACTTTAGGGTGGACCATGCATGAGGGAGGAAAGTGTAATAATAATAAAAAATACTACATAGCTAATAAGGGGAATGAAAATTGGCCTGCTCAGCCTAAGCTGGGAGTTAGTTGTCAAATAACTTGCGCAGCAAATCTGTGGTTAGCTTGACGGTCGGACAAAGTCATTGAAGATAAATCTTCAAAAAGCCCAGAATGGATACCTCGTATTGATCACGAGGTCGGTAGAAATCCCGCAATTAACTTCGAATATCGTTTTTTAAGCGTAAATATAACAAAACCGAACAAACAATTTGAAAACCTTTGAAACAGTTCGAAGAATTCCAGCCGGTGAATCAAATCCCGATATTTAGTAGGGAGAAACTTAAAAGAGAATGACGGAATCAACTAATACTGGAACTTTTGCATAAGAGGTTTATTATTTAATATGTGGGATCTGTTTACAAATATCGCGCTTGGATATTATTATTATAATAACGTTAATCTACGTTAAAATTAACGAATGAAATAGTCTAGCAACCTTAAAGAAAAAGGAGAAAGAGATCAGCACGATTCAGCGTGTATTAATTAATTTAATCTACAACTACTCTTGCACCGAATATGTAGGGAAGACAGCTTGAATTAGGGTGCAGTAAAATGACAAAGGTTAGGGGGTTATTCAAATAAATTAAGACCTGTGATTATATGAAAAGATGGCTACCATGAAAAAATTATTAAAAAATCAAAACTGTAATGCTCAAAACCGATACAAACTGAAATTTGAGTCTTTCCATATTCTTCAGAGGATAATTAAATCTCAATTTAAATTTATTACATACCTGACGAAAATAATAATTTTTACAGAAAATAGTACTTGAAAAATATTCCACCTATAGAAGACAATGTATTTAATAAAGAAACGGAGAAGATAGTAACAGACGAATGCATAAAGGAATAATTAGACAAGAAAACACCAAAAATGTAAATTTACTAAGACTTATAAAAAAATTTCAAATTAATATGTAGAACCCAAAATTTTATTGACATGGAACATCTCCTAAACATTGCCTAAATCAAAAATTGCATTAATAATGAAATTTCAATTGTCGGAAGTAATATCGATTAAAACATTAACTGTTCAATCAATTGATAAATACACTTTTTTCAAACTCAATGTTAGACATAAGTTAACTAAGTCAACCGGGCGAGATTGAATTGAGTTCATTTTGAAATCTCAATAAAGACAGAGCCATCGCTCTTAGTTTGAATTCCGGCACCGCCGGTCATACATTAATTCATTTGTTATTATTGGTTGTTATTATAGGGCAAACGATAACATGAAGTGATTTCCACTCCCTACATAACTCCTAACAAGTGAGGAAGACCCTTCACGCAGGCGAACCACCTGTGCCTTCTAAAATGCTAAGGAAGAACACTAGGCCTACCAGCCTGGCACACCCCCTCCACTGACGACTCATCGGTGCTGCCCAGGGCACTGATACTAATTGGCGCCCCTGTTCAAATTACCATCTAAGTCGGAAATCAGCATAAGTAAGCACTTCTGTTCCAAAGTTTTTCCATCTGCATTAGTAAAATATTTCAACTACGCTATATTTTCTGCAGCTCTGTATTAGGTTTCGTGCTAACATTTTCAAATAAACGTATTTACTAATTGTTTGACAATTTTATTTGGTGTAATCTGGTAATCTTTCCACTATGTTTTCATTGTTTGCATTTTAAAATTCTTTCAATAAATATCTTGGTGCCTAATATTATCGTAAATATAACTGCCAGACTACATATTTAATACCCAGCCTGAGCACCGAAAAGAAAGGCGCCGCTGAAATAAATTTGTGTTGCACATTTAAATTGCCTTATATGTGATCGTCTTTCAACACGCCTAAATTCTTTGTGTTAGCTTCGCAACAATCTTGGGTTGTTTTGTTTATCCTTGCCCACTCACTACGACATTAAGACGTTTTGTATTCGTTTTTGTTAACTTCGTTTTTATTAACCAACGGAACAGCAGCTTAAGCCACCACGGTTTCTTTGCTGTGACAATTTTTGTTGTTTACTCTTTTTGTGTGCCATAGCGGAGACCCAGTCTCCGCGACCCCCTTCCCTCTGCATTGCTTGGCAGGGCAGCAGCTCAATTTTTCCAACGAAGCTCTCTCTCATCGTTACCAAGCCATCTCAGCCCCCGTGGCCCCTCCCGCCATACCATGGGACAATACAGCAAGAGCATGCATTCTCGCTGGGCCGATTTAGCATGCACCTTTACGAGCAACCCATTCCAACAATATAGAAACAACAGGCAGGTCCCCAGTGACTCTGAATCCAAGACCGAAGGGCCGGCAAGAACTTCTACATCGAAAAGTGTAAACGTCGGCAAACGCCGTCAAATGCCTGCCGAATTTTCGGGTGCCCAGAAACATACATCTCCTGGCGACGGGCAGCAGTGGGCGCATACTATGTTTAAGAATTTCGTAGGTAGTTCCACGCCATTTATCAGGCAGTTATATAATTAGGAGGTAAAATAGGGGCCCGGCAGCCGTGCAGTGCTATCCTCATTTGGCACGGTGCTTAATTTCGACGCGATCATAATCGACTCGACTTTAGTTATAGTGACAAACGGACAATACATGTCATACGACAGGGGAGATGGGCACCCTCAGACGGGAATCTCTCACTTCTGCGTATTATGACGAGGTTGAAGGAAGCTCACCCTCCTCACCAACAAGGCGACCATGTCATATGAAGCCTCAACTTACTGTGCAGAAAAGAGTCAGAATGCCCTTCATCCATTATCTCGTTAAAACGCAACCTCACTGACAGTCCTCTTCGCGGCGAAGCTTAATCAGCACTTGGCTCAGAGGCAGACCATGATAGGTATACCTTTGCATCACATCATTTGCAAGAAGCCAGGAGAATAGGGAGAAAAACAATTCCCTCAAAACGTTAGAGCGTCCAACCAGCCGCCCCTCCAGGCTAATTCCCAATATGGTGGCAGAAACCCCATTTGTTCAAAGCAACGCAAGGCTGAAGTGCACCTGCTCCCTTGCAGCCAAAGCAAACTCGGACACGCTCCAGAACCGCTAAAAGTGGATCCATCATTAATCTAAGATGTAAACCATCACAAGCCCAGGCATACCAGAATAGGAGGCAGGCGAGTGTCAGTAGAAACCAACCCACAAAAGACAAAGGTAAATTGCCCTATATTGCCCAAACAGAACTGGTGATACGTACACCACAGCGGCCTCTAGCGCGGCACAAAGAAATCGATGACAGCGCTATCCAACGAGTACGACTCGGATGCCATACATTTTTGGGGAAGATCCTGCTACCCGTCATCAGACGAAGAGTAGAGGGGATTGACGTAAAATTTCTAGTTGATACGAGCGCGCCCAAAAAATTTCATCGATCATACGAAGGATTACCAAGGCGGTCGCCGGTAGAATCTCCATTCAAGGCTCATTCGATCCATGGAGTCACCAATATCACGAGAAGAATGCTTCGTGTCAATGTTCCAACTTGAAGGCCACATTCTTCATTTTACCAGATTTTGTCCTTTTTGACGGAATCATCGGCGACCCGACCTTTTAAAACAGGCAGGGGTGTCACTGATACGAAAGCCTCCCGGTCAGCTCAAATGCAGAGCACAGGAAGTAGAGAGGCATCGACTAGCATACACATGTCCCGATGTAAGTTTTCCTTGCAGACCCAATGAGGCCTTGTCCTACAATACGTCTGATGGTTGCCACCATCAGAACCGTCGATGAGACACCCATTTATGCCAAACTTTACCCACATCCAATGGAGCAGCTGGTTTTTGTCAATGTTGAAATCCAGAATCTGCTAAATGGATGCATCATCAAAAGTCGAAATCCCCCTACAATAACCCAATATGGGTTGTAGACAAAAGGGCACCGACGAAACAGGCAGGCCGGAAATGCGTTTGGTGCTGTTTTCGCGAACTAAACGAGAAACAATACTCGATCGATACCCCATGCGAACATCTCGATGATAATGAGGAAACTTAGGCAAGGCCAAGTATTTCACAACCCTGGACTTGAAGTCCGGTTATCATCAGATCACGCTGCCAGAATGCGACCGTGAAAAAACTTCTTTTCCGTTAACGGGGAAAAGTACGAGTTTCACCCAGAATGCCATTTGGATTAAAGAAATGCAGCCAGCATTTTCCAAAGAACAATTGTCGACATACTGCGAGAGCAGATTAGCAAAATTTTCCTATGTCTATGTTGATGATGTATCGTCTTTCAGAGGACAGCTCCCACATCCGGCACGTGGATTGGGTTCTCACGAATTCCTACACGATGCAAATATGGGGTATCAACAGAAAGACTTACGATTTTTCAAGAAAAGCGTTAGCTTTTTGGGGTTCATAGTCACCAATAGAGGGCTACCACAGACCCAGAAAAAATAAAAGCCATTCAAATTCCCAGAGCTCAAGAATATATTCGAGGTCAGATCATTCCTTGGCTTGGCCAGCTACGATAGATGCTTCATAAAAGATTTTGCATCCATAGCTCGGCCCATCACTGAGCTTTTAAAGAGGGGACTGAAGTGTCAGTAGACACAGATCCAGGGAACATCTAGGTGCAGTTCAACGAGCCCCAATGGCTGGCTTTTCCAAAACTGCGTAACATTCCCGCTTCCGAGGATGAGACATCCTCAGATACCCCGACTACCAGAAGGCATTTGATCTAACGACAGATGCCTCAGCGTACGGTATTGGCCCAGTCCTATCCCAAGAAGGAGACCCATAACAATGATCTCTAGGACCTTAAAGGACAGGGAAGTAATTGCGCTACCAATGAAAGAGAGCTATTAGCTATAGTTTGGGCACTGGCCACCGCCACTATTTGTATGCAGGTCAAAAATATAAATATCTTTACGATCACCAACCGGTAACCTTCGCAGTCCGAATCCAATCCGAATGCGAAAATCAAGAGGTGGAAAGCCCATCGACGAGTCCGGCGCTAAAATTTTTTACAAGCCCGGCAAAGATAACCTTGTTGCGGATGCCCTCAAGACAGCAACTTAACGTTGTGGAAGAGGAAGAGGCTTTCTAGCGCGGCCACAATTCACAGTGAGCTGTCGCTAACCTACACCGAAACCACGGAGCAAACCACGGAATTGCTTCCAGAACCAGATAACTTTGGAGGAGGCACCCTTTCCGTTAAAACGCAGCTTCGTCCTCTTTGAAACAAGAGACGGGCATGTAATTAACTTTCCTGCAAAGAGTCATTACTTGATGAACTCGCAGATGTAATCGTTCCCTAAAGGCGTAAACGCCATTCATTGTGACTTGCATACGCTTCTTATTGATACAGGACGAGTTTGTTCGGCAGTTTCAAGCCACCAAATTTTGGCATTGCAAAAACCGCGTAACGGATATTTTTGGTCAGTTCCTAGAGAAACGGGAATCCTCACCGTCGAGCACAACAGGGCCCTACCGATCGGCCCAGGGAAATGTTAAGCAGATACTCTCCCGAGTACTACTTTCCAAAAGATGGCCAAATGTTAGCCACCGAGGTTGTGAGCTAACTGCAAAACATGTGCGAAGCCAAGTAAGATAGGCACCCAAAGAAGCATGAGCTAGGCGAGACCCGATCCCCTCTATGTGGAGAACTGCTACATATCGATATCTTTTTGTACAGACAAGAAATACATCCTCACTTGCACTTCCACTCTGACAAACGGCTGGTCGACATCGTTCAAAAAGCACCCAGACGACCCGCACGACGGACGTCCAGAAAAGATCGTTAGGGCACAAAAAGAGCCAGGGCCAGGGAAAATGCCTCTCACAATGCAGAACATTCGCAGTCGGCGAGAAAGTTTTGGTTAAGTCAAACCGAAGGCGGACAACAAACTCGACACCACTGTGTGAGGAAAAAGCTGTTGAAGCGGACCTGGGGAGGGTGGTCCACAAGGACAACCCTTAGATAATAATTGATTTTTTTTCTAATGTTTACACCTAGCCAAGGCCAAGTATTTTCACAACCCTGACCTTGAAGTCCGGTTATCATCAGATCACGCTGCCAGAATGCGACCGTGAAAAAACTTCCTTTTCCGTTAACGGGGGAAAGTACGAGTTTCGCAGAATGCCATTTGAGTTAAAAATGCAGCCAGCATTTTCCAAAGAACAATTGCCATCGACATACTGCGAGAAGCAGATGGCAAATTTTCCTATGTCTATGTTGATGATGTTATCGTCTTTTCAGAGGGACAGAAAACTCCCACATCCGGCACGTGGATTGGGTTCTCAAGAACCTGCACGATGCAAATATGAGGGTATCAACAGAAAAAGACACGATTTTTCAAGAAAAGCGTTAGCTTTTTGAGGGTCATAGTCACCAATAACGGGGCTACCACAGACCCAGCAAAATAAAAGCCATTCAGGAATTCCAGAGCCTAAGAATATATTCGAGATCAGATCATTCCTTGGCTTGGCGGGCTAATATAGATGCTTCATAAAAGATTTTTGGATCCATAGCTCGGCCCATCACTGAGCTTTTAAAAGGGGAACTTGGAAGTGTCAGTAGACACAGAGTCCAGGAACATCTAGGTGCAGTTCCAACGAGCCCCAATGGCTGGCTTTCCAAAAACTGCGTAACATTCCTGGCTTCGAGGATGACGTCCTCAGATACCCCGACCACCAGGAAGGCATTTGATCTAACGACAGATGCCTCAGGCGTACGGTATTGGCCTCCAGATCTCATCCCAAGAAGGGAGACCCCATAAAAATGATCTCTAGGACCTTAAGGAGAGGAAGTTAATTGCGCTACCAATGAAAGAGTCTAAGCTATAGTTTGGGCACGGCCAAATTACGCCACTATTTGTATGCAGTCAAAGATATAAATATCCTTTACTGACCACCAACCGTTAACCTTCGCAGTGTCGGAATCCAATCTGAATGCGAAAATCAAAGGTGGAAAGCCCGCATCGACGAGTCCGGCGCTAAAATTTTTTACAACCCGGCAAAGATAACCTGGTTGGATGCCCCTCTCGAGACAGCAACTTAACGTTGTGGAAGAGAAGAGCTTTTTCTATTGCGGCCAACAATTCACAGTGAGCTGTCGCTAACCTACACACCATTGAAACCACGGACAAACCACGGAATTGCTTCCAGAACCAGATAACTTTGGAGGAGGCACCCTTTCGTTAAAACGCAGCTTCGTCCTCTTTGAAACAAGAGACGGCATGTAAATTAACTTTTCCTGCAAAGAGTCATTACTTGAGCGCTGAACTCCGCAGATGTAATCGTTCCTGAAGCGTAAACGCCATTCATTGTGACTTGCATACGCTGGCAATGAAGTACAGGACGAGTTTGTTCCGCAGTTTCCAGCCACCAAATTTTTGGCATTGCAAAAACCGCGGTAACTGATATTTTGCACTTAGGAAAAGGGAAATCCCTCACCGTCGAGTACAAGCAGGGCCCAATGATCGGCCCAAGAAAATGTGACAAGAATACTCTCCGAGTACCACTCCCCAAAGATGGCCAAGCTAGCCACCGAGGTTGTAGCTAACTGCAAAACATGGCGAAAGCCAAGCAAGATAGGCACCCAAAGAAGCATGAGCTAGGCGAGACTCGATCCCTCTCATGGGGAGAACTGCTACATATCGATATCTTTTGCACAGACAAAAAACATCCTCACTTGAACTTCCACTCTGACAAACGGCTGGTCGACATCGTGCAAAAAGCACCCAGACGACCCACAAGACGGACGTCCAGGAAAAGATCGTTAGGGCATCAAAATGCGCTCAGGCCAGGGAAAATGCCTCCCAACAATGGAGAACATTCTCAGTCGGCGAGAAAGCTTTCTGGAAAGTCAAACCGAAGGCTTGCCACGTAAACGCCCACCCACTGTGTGAGGAAAAAGCTGTTGAAGCGGACCCTGGGGAGGGTGGTCCGGTGAGGACAACAGCTAGAGAATAATTCATTTTTCTAATGTTTACACCTAGCCACTTGGCATAAGTTTTTTTTTCCATATTTTTCATCCCTAGTCACTTGGCATAAGCTTTTCCCCCATATTTTCTCACCCCTGTCCACTCTGGTATACATTTTTGTTATAATTCGAGTTTTCTTTCTTGTGCTGGAGAGGGCTACAATATTTTAAACAAAACACTACAATACCATCCACATAATACAGGTTCGCACTCGTATCCCTGTTAGTCCTGCCCACCGTAACATCGGGGCATGTCTCGGACTACTCGCAGGCCAAATATATCCCATCATTGATGGTAGAATTCGGGTTTTGGAGGAATTGGCGTTCGTGACACACTCGGCGAACCTCTCAGAATATAGGCGTGGTGGAAGAAACGGATGGCATGCAGCCAGCATGATTCCCCAGTCCCATGCACAAACTTTTTGAGTGTCGATGTCGTTCATCTGGTGTGACCTAGCTCGAGCTCAGTTGTGCATCCACCACAGAGAAGCTAGAAGCTTGGATTCCTAGGAGCTGTGTTAAAGGTAGTGGCAGGAACGCCAGACCAGAGGATTTGAAAAAATTAAACTCAATGGGCAGATAAATAACAATAGTAAAGTACAAGACCAAATCAATAGTACCACCGTCAACCAACTACGAGGCCAGCCAAGGGAACCCAAGTCGACACGGGGCATCTTTATAAGATGTTATTATCCCGAAATAGAATGATTAGTATGGAGCTGCAGAACTTATTACTAGCGATAGCTCTAGCTAAGGCCCACCATTGTGAGCCCTACTATACTAGATCATGCAGACCTAGGAGACATATGGATAGAAGAGCCCACAGATACCCCCATCAAGACTTATGTCCGTTGCTTCGTTATAAATATTACAGTCCGCTAACCTTTTTTGTATTTTGTCATTAAATTTCACAATAAGTAAATCATCGTGTATTAAAATCACTGTTTGAGCCCGTGTCCCATCACTGACACGATGCTCAGGCTGGAGGACAGAATAATAGCTGATTGCAATGGAGCAATTCACTCGGTCAACAATTGCTCCCACAACACCTGGAGCCACATTTTGCCAGCTGGCGTTGAGAAGCGTCGTGCGCAAGAGCACAGATGGAGGCATAGCGCACTGTGACATCAAGCAGCGATCTGCCACCCAGTTACTCCACGTAGATGAAGGCATCAGTAATTGTAAACGATCGTCCGGGACGTGAGTGTGGATAATGGCACCCACATCCACGTACGAGGCACCCATCTCATTACCTTTACTGAGAGTGCCATGGTTAATGAAACCCGATATGTCAGGTATGACAGAGCCCAGAAGAGGGACCCAGGAGTAGCCAGCTCGCCCTCCTGAACATTACTATGGAACACAACATTCTCAGTCTTCCGTACCTTCACCAAGGCGAGCGAGCAATCGGAACACATCAGAGATCGGGAAGAATATCAACAACTATCATTTACATCAGATTGTACTGGTAGCAGGAGCAATATGCTGCGCGTTGATCTGCGTCGGTTTCACCCACATCGGCGAGTCATCCAGGCCAGGAGAGCTACGGCCCAATAGTATTATTATCGCCCAAATGGGGGTCGGCCGAGGGCGGCCTTAATCTGAGGGGGAGTAGGTAACTAAGTCAACGGGCGAGGGGAATGACCGATCGTCCGAAAGTTCGCTCCGGCCAATTGCTGACACAGCGTCTGGCCGGAAGCCCGTGTAGCCGGCAAACACTACCCATTGGAGTGGCCGCTATGAGTCTCTTTATGTTAAGCCCTTTAAGTTCAGTTCATTTTGAAATCTCAATGAACGACAGAGCCATCGCTGTTGAGTTTGATTTCCGGCACCGCCGTCGACATTACATTACATTTGTGCTTATTGGTTGTTGTGCCTGGCAAGACCGATAACGGAGGTATCGTTCCTCCCAATAAACCCCTAAGAAGTGAAGGAAGACCGCTAGGCGAACCTGCCTGGCGCGCTACAACTCCTAACTAAAGAAGGAAGAACACTAAGCCTACCAGGCCTGGCACACCCCCTCCCGCTGACGACTCATCGATTGCCGCCAGGGGACTGATACTAATTTATACATAGAACGTTTATATAAAATAATTTAACAAATTAGAACCACTGTCATATAGTTCAAACAAAAGAAATAATGGAATCACATACAAAATATTATGAAATGTATTTCAAAATAAATTATACATTATATATTATATTATTATTATATTATAAATTTAAAAACATATCACGAAAAACTAAGAAAACACCTCCACATTAATCATAACAAGATGTAGATACCTTTATGTAAACTAATCGATCATGGAAAATGAAAAAAGATAAACTTTCCCAGACCTTTATCTAAACATCGCAGCACTCTTTTATAAACACAGACAGATTGCAGGCCTAAATCCTTTTCCACATTGGGTGACTGAAAAACAGAGACTCTTATTACTCAGACTCTTAGACTAAACATCACACCGAAATTTTCCATAGACGACCAAGGTTAAAGAAGGAGTCCTGTTACGGACAATTGAAAAGAGAAATCTGTATTCCAAGAGAATAAGCTTAGATATAAGAAAGTTCTCTCAGAGAACATAATAATTGTTAAAAGCCCAAAATAAACTTTAATAAATTAAGACTTAAGATAAAATCAGTTTCTTACAGTTAACGCTCGAGGATGGTTATCGGTACGCGTTCAAAGATAATTATAATCAATACACAATTAAAGATTTTGAAGTTTATAAACTAAGTGCACTCACTGTAAAACCAACACCCTCAGTTAAGTTTCAAGACACGAGAGATTGTTCGAGTCGGTGTTCTTCATCAAAGAATCTTGTAATAATTCGGTTTAATAAAAATAAAATTATATTTTTTAAACTTACGAATATTCAAAGCAGCTCATTCTAAATGTAACTTAGGGTATAGACTATTTAAATTATACCAGTGTTTTTACCATAATTTTTCTAAGTATGATTGTCATTTATTTATTGAAGACTAAAATTCCTGGTAGTAATACTGCAGTCACTGTTTTTGACGCCTCTTAGAATTTGTAACCGTTCCATTAGTTCATTCACATCATTTCAATATATATAATTTGGTTTTTGATTCCTCCAGAGGCATATAACCGAAACCAGTTTTCGTACAGAAAGTAGAGGTGGATGTTGTAAGATTTTCATTGTCTGATTTATTATTTTTTTTTAAAAATTTTAGTATATTTAAATGCGTGGGAAACTTTTTAAATCGATTTTTCAAGTTATAACCCTAATCTGAGAACATTTGTTTCCAATATATCATTTTTATATGTTTTCAAATCATGATCATTATAATTTTGGAGGTGTTTATGAAATATAAGAGAGTACAGACCAGGAGTTAGCTCACTAACATCTCTTGTCATATCATTCCACATACTTTGCATTTTCATGTATAATACGTTTAACCTTGGCTCCGCATTTAGTTTTTCTAACAAAGTTCGTAAGGTTCTATAATAGGTTTAAATGTGTCCTCCAACTCTAACATTTTGATTCTTTACATGCTTTAGGTCCTTAAAACTTTCTCTGAG
>NW_024571862.1:0-1241 GCF_018153835.1 Drosophila eugracilis | reverse complement strand
TCGCGAAAATGGACGATATTATCCTCGTTATTCAAATATGCCAACTTAAATTTTCCCAATTTTCCACAATTTAAGTTGCAGAAATTATAGCTATAACCCAAGCCAATAGTTACTCGAATCTGGAAAGGCATATCTCGTTCGATTCCTTGTTAAATTTCTAACAAAAACTGCATTCACAGCTAAAATTGCAATTTTGATCCATTTCTCTCGAAAATGGACAATATAACCGTTATCAAATATACCAACCTAAATTTTCCCATTTTTTCTAAATTTAAGTTGCAGGATTATTGCTATAACTAAGCCAATAGTTACTCGAATCTGGAATGGCATATCTCGTTCGATTCCTTGTTAAATTTCTAACAAAACTGCATTCACAGCTAAAATTGCGAATTTTGATCCATTTCTCGAAAATGGACAATATTACCGTTATCAAATATGTCAACTTAAATTTTCCCCATTTTTTCTTAATTTAAGTTGCAGTATTGCTATAACTAAGCCAATAGTTACTCGAATCTGGAATGGCAATATCTCGTTCGATTCCTTGTTAAATTTCTAACAAAACTGCATTCACAGCTAAATTGCAGAATTTTGATCCATTTCTCGCGAAAATGGACAATATTACCAATTATCAATTATGCCAACTAATGCTGCAATTTTAAGTTGCAGTATTTGCTATAACTAAGCCAATAGTTACTCGAATCTGGAATGGCATATCTCGTTCGATTCCTTGTTAAATTTCTAACAAAACTGCATTCACAGCTAAAATTGCGAATTTTGATCCATTTCTCGCGAAAATGGATGATATTACCCGTTATCAAATATGCCAACCTAAATTTTCCCATTTTTTCTAATTTAAGTTGCAGTATTATTGCTATAACTAAGCCAATAGTTTCTCGAATCTGGAATGGCCTAACTCGTTCGATTCCTTGTTAAATTTCTAACAACACTGCATTCACAGCTAAAATTGCGAATTTTGATCCATTTCTCGCAAAAATGGATGACATTACCCGTTATCAAATATGCCAACTTAAATTTTCCCAATTTTTCTAATTTAAGTTGCAGTATTATTGCTATAACTAAGCCAATAGTTACTCGAATCTGGAAAGGCATATCTCGTTCGATTCCTTGATAAATTTCTAACAAACTGCATTCACAGCTAAATTACGAATTTTGGATCCAATTCTCGCGAAAATGGACAATATAACCGTTATCAAATATGCCAACCTAAATTTTCCCATTTT
>NW_024571861.1:0-4306 GCF_018153835.1 Drosophila eugracilis | reverse complement strand
TTTATCCGGTCTGGTTAGCAAATCTGAAGCAACCGTTCTTTGGGAAGCAGGAAAATGTGGAATCTCGACTCTATCGAAACGTCTCGTACCTTGCTCTTGCGACAACGCGTCGCTTCCAGTACTTTGCTGGGTCACTCTTGGGGTGACCGTCACTCGATTCATGTTTTCGAAAATCGCATTCTGGATTAGTTGAGACATCTTTTCTGAAAGAGTGGCTAACATCCTTCGCTCCATGGCTAATAATGTTACCGCATTTGCCGTGATAATGCTTGAATTTGTATTATTGTTGCTAGAGCTACGTCCTAAAGTGGATGGCCCTTCATCTAATGGATTAGTAACCGGATGAGCAGCTTTGGATCTACTGTGAGTTTCTCGGACTACTCTTTTGACGGCTTAGAGGCTGCCGCTCTACATGCCGAATCGCACACAGGACATTTGTTGCTGTTCTTCATATGAGCTTCAATGCATTTTTTATGAAACTCATGCTGACATGTTGTTGTACATAAGTCTGCTTAATTAATTTTGACTTGGCATATCGGACAACAACGGTTTGAGGCGCTTTCGACTCTCCTATTCGGCGATCGATCTAACCCCATCATTCTTAAATAAAATTATAATGGAACAAAATGCAAAAATAAAAATCAAATAAAGTTATTGATAATCTGAACCCTTAGCTTGATGTTTCCGTCCCAAGGATATTTAATTTAATTTAGTTTTCTAAAATTTCTCGAAAGTATTTCGACTTCGGCAGAAATTCTTTATTTTTGGCTTAAAACTTTTCTGAAAGATACTTCTTTCTTTCTTAATAGGCATTTTTAAACGGTGTACCCTTACACTCGTATTCCGGCAAAAATTATTATTTTCTTCCAAGGGCAAAAATAAAAAGAGTTTAGAAGTAGAAGTTTAGAAAAAAAATGTAGAAAAGTATTTGAAGTAGAAAAGGAATGGAAATATTCCTAGAATTTACCCTTTCGCGAGTCTTAATGAACTTGAACTTCACTAAGGCCAACACGTTGGGCGCCACTTCATCCGGCTCTGGGTCGACGTCTTTGGGGGTGCTGGTCTTGCTTGTACAGTTCCTTATATCGTCACACCTTATTATCAGTAAACACAAGAATTGAGCTTGCTTGTGACAAAAAAAAAGAAATGAAGAAATTTCTTAGGTGCTGGTATGCATAAACCGGAAGAACTGAACGGACAAATTCTAGAAAGGATAGTTTAGAAGAATAGAAAGAGAGAAATTAAACGTGACTCTGCTGTCACTGTGTCCGCGATATGCCCTACCCTACCTTTGATCACCTCCGCTTGAGCATGGCTCTGATGATCCCTTTTATACCCTAGGACCGTAGAAACATCAGCCGGGTTCAGTTATTTAAATTTTAGTTATTCATTTTAATACTTCTTTTCGTTTCACATATTATAATAAAAATCCTTAAATACTTTCGACATTTTCGTTTTGCGCAGAAATGTATACAAAAGTAATATAATTAAATAAAATAATAATATGAACATTATAAAAAGTAAAATATAATATATGGAGTTTAAAGTAGATGGTAAGAAGTAGAATGTAAATAAAAAACAAGAGAAAACGCTATCTATAAGATACCCGTTACTGTTTTACACAATTTTAAAATATTAATTTTGCTAGTGGAGATTCACAAGGCGTCACCTAGTGTCAGAGGAAGCATGTTGAGTGATTGATAGTGAGGCCTTATAACCTAAATTTCTTCATAAATAGCAAAATAATGTTTCGATTTAAAAAATCTTTGGTAAATCGATAGATATTAGCAGAAATAAGTTATACAAGGTCAAACGAAGGCATTCATAATAATATTATAGACCCCACAGTTTTCCTCGGTTTGTGGGCGTTAGAGTGGGCGTGGCCGAATGAAACCTCGTGGCAAGTTGCAGTGGTATCTCTTTAATTTTTGCATTTTTGGTTTATGTACTCAGCCTTTGGCAATTAGTTTACCATTGATTTGAGGGAGAGGATAGGCATCCTTTTCTGTAAAACTGTTGACTTTCCGACAATCTAAACATATCCTAACTTTTCCGGGCTTAGTAACATTTACTATTGGGGAGGACCACGCACTTTCCGATTCTTCTATCACTCCCAGTTGTAAGATTCTGTCGACTTCCGCATTCATTGCTTTCTCTACGGCGGGAGATACCGGAAAATGACGCTGTTTAACGTGTTTTGCATTGCCTACATCTATAGAATAAGTTATTAGGTTTGTCCTGCCTAAACCTTCATGACTAAACGACGGGAAACAATTAATCGTATTTGTCAATTTAGCTTTCCCGCCTTCCGGCAGTCTGGACGACTCACTTCACCCGACTCTATTTCGGCTATTTTCACATGAGTGGGGAGGAGATCATACAACTTCCAAAAGTCAATGCCGAGATATAGATCTTGCTTGAGCGATGGTACCAAATATATTTTCAAAGGCTTCTTTACGTTGCCATATTCGACGTGAATGTTTAAAAGACCTACAATCTTTTGCGCACTTTCTGCAGTTGCAGCGTTGCCGTTTATGGCTCGCTATTCTTTAGACTTTATCACCTCATTGGCTAAGACTCCTCCTATGCAACTAATTGAAGCTCCCGAATCCAATAAGCCCTATACAACACGAGTAAATTAACCGGTAAAAATGGTCGATGATCTCGAGGTTCTGCTGGTATTGAACTAATATGGTTCAGGCTGTCTTTCAATTTCTTCACGTTTTGCCAAAACGTCTTTAATCTTCGTGAGTTTCGCTTGTTTAAATTCAATTTATCTTTTTTGGAATCGTTTAGGTTTTAGAAATATTGACGTCCCTTAACTTCGAAATTTTGTTATGAAGTAGGGAACTAATAGAATCTTTTTGTTCGTCCGGGAAAAAGAGAGGCTCACTTTTACAAGTGTTCTCTATTGTTCTCTCATTGTTGACTGATTTCGACTGGCATATGAAGTCTTCTGTCTGAATTGAGACTTCGATATGCCGGTGGGTTACTCTTGGGGTGACCGTCACTCGATTCATGTTTTCGAAAATCGCATTCTGGATTAGTTGAGACATCTTTTCTGAAAGAGTGGCTAACATCCTTCGCTCCATGGCTAATCATGTTACCGAATTTGCCGTGATAATGCTTGAATTTGTATTATTGTTGCTAAAGCTACGTCCTAAAGTGGATGGCCCTTCATCTAATGGATTAGTAACCGGATGAGCAGCTTTGGATCTACTGTGAGTTTCTCGGACTACTCTTTTGACGGCTTAGAGGCTGCCGCTCTACATGCCGAATCGCACACAGGACATTTGTTGCTGTTCTTCATATGAGCTTTAATGCATTTTTTATGAAACTCATGCTGACATGTTGTTGTACATAAGTCTGCTGAATTAATGTTGACTTGGCATATCGGACAACAACAGTTTGAGGCGCTTTCGACTCTCCTATTCGGCGATCAATCTAACCCTATCATTCTTAAATAAAATTATAATGGAACAAAATGCAAAAATAAAAATCAAATAAAGTTATTGATAATCTGAACCCTTAGCTTGATGTTCTCGTCCCAAGGATATTTAATTTAATTTAGTTTTCTAAAATTTTTCGAAAGTATTTCGACTTTGGCAGAAATTCTTTATTTTTGGCTTAAAACTTTTCTGAAAGATACTTCTTTCTTTCTTAATAGGCATTTTTGAACGGTGTACCCTTACACTCGTATTCCAGCAAAAATTATTATTTTCTTCCAAGGGCAAAAACTTCACTAAGGCCAACACGTTGGGCGCCTCTTCATACGGCTCTGGGTCGACGTCTTTGGGGGTGCTGGTCATGCTTGTACAGTTCCTTATATCGTCACACCTTATTATCAGTAAACATAAGAATTGAGCGTGCTTGTGACAAAAAAAAAGAAATTTCTTAGGTGCTGGTTTGCATAAACCGGAAGAACTGAACAGACAAATTCTAGAAATGATAGTTTAGAAGAATAGAAAGAGAGAAATTAAACGTGACTCTGCTGTCACTGTGTCCGCGATATGCCCAACCCTACCTTTGATCACCTCCGCTTGAGTATGGCTCTGATGATCCCTTTTATACCCTAGGACCGTAGAAACATCAGCCGGGTTCAGTTATTTAAATTTTAGTTATTCATTTTACTTCTTTTCGTTTCACATACAATAAAAATCCTTAAATACTTTCGACATTTTCGTTTTGCGCAGAAATGTATATAAAAGTAATATAATTAAATAAAATAATAATATGAACATTATAAAAAGTAAAATATAATATATGGAGTTTAAAGTAGATGGTAAGAAGTAGAATGTAAGTAAAA
>NW_024571860.1:0-21475 GCF_018153835.1 Drosophila eugracilis | reverse complement strand
CAATCCTGCCACGGCCACTCCAACGCCCACAAATCAAGAAAAACTAAAATCGCTAAAATATCAGGAAATTTTTGAGCTAGAAAGCTGAAACTCAAAATATACAATCTTTAGATGCTAGCCCACCTTAAAGTGGTATCACTGTCCGGCCACACCCACCGATACGCCCACAAGGCTAAAAAGAGCCTTCTAGAAAACCTGTTATCTCGGTAACTATAAGAGATAGAATGTTCGTATTAAGCATGTAGGTTTTTATGATGCCCCATATACAAACTAGTTTTTCCCATCAGCATCCTACCACGCCCACTAAACGCCCGAAAACCAAAAATGCCAAAATCTCGGGACTTATAAGAGCTAGAAAGTTAGGAAATATTGGAGCTAGAAAGTTGAAATTCGGAATGTATATTCTTTAGGTCCTAGCCCATCTTATAGTGGTACCACTGTCCGGCCACACCCACCGATACGCCCACAAGGATAAAAAGAGCCTTCTAGAAAAGCTGTTATCTCAGTAACTATAAGAGATAGAAAGTTCGGATTAAGCATGTAGGTTTTTATGATGCCCCATATACAAATTATTTTTTTTCCATCTAGCCATACCTACTCTAACGGCCACAAAACCCGGAAACCCAAAAATGCCCAAATCTCGGGACTTATAAGAGCTAGAAAGTTAGGAAATATTGGAGCTAGAAAGTTGAAATTCGGAATGTATAATCTTTAGATGCTAGCCCATCTTATAGTGGTACCACTGTTCGGCCACACCCACCGATACGCCCACAAGGCTAAAAAGAGCCTTCTAGGAAAGCTGTTATCTCGGTAACTATAAGAGATAGAAAATTCGTATTAAGCATGTAGGTTTTTATGATGAATGTATACAAATTATTTTTTTTCCATCTAGCCACACCTACTCTAACGCCCACAAAACCCCGAAAAACAAAACTGCCAAAATATCGGGACTTATAAGAGCTAGAAAGTTAGGCTTAAGAACACGTATCTTAGAGGTGCCACTGCAACTTGTCACAAGATTTCATCAAGTTAAGGTTTGTCAAAGAATAACTGTAAGTCGAACAGCAGTGCTGAAACAGCAGTGCTACAGCAGTCTTCGAGCTATTCCAACCATATCAGAGCAGAACTACGCACTACCAAACAGGGACAATTATCAGGAATAAAATTAGGGGACCAGCCAGAGCTCTGCTGGTATCACCTAATACTGTTCTTAATTTTGATGATATTTTGGCTAGCTCAGACTGCTCATATGGAGATAAGACGTCGTGCACCTGTTACAGCATGAGCTGGCGAAAAAAAAGGCTACACTTGTCGAAATACAAAAAGTTCATTTAAGATTACTTCATTACCAAAATATCTTTTTATACCCGTTACTCGTAGAGTAAAAGGGTATATTAGATTCGTTGAAAAGTATGTAACAGGTAGAAAGAAGCGTTTCCGACCCTATGAGGTATATATATTCTTGATCAGGATGAATAGTAAAGACGATTGAGCCATGTCCGTCTGTCCGTATGAACGCGAGGATCTCATGAACTATAAGAGATACAAAGTTGAGATTAACCATGAAGATCCTTGAGGTCCCTACGTAGAGCAAGTTTATTACACCATCCTGCCACGCCCACTCCAATGCCCACAAATCGCGAAAACCTAAAATCGCTTAAATCCCAGGAAATATTGGAGCTAGAAAGTTGAAATTCAGAATGTATAATCTTTAGATGCTAGCCCATCTTATAGTGGTACCACTGTCTGGCCACACCCACCGATACGCCCACAAGGCTCAAAAGAGCCTTCTAGAAAAGCTGTTATCTCGGTAACTATAAGAGATAGAAAGTTCGGATTAAGCATGCAGTTTTTTATAATGCCCCAAATGCAAATCATTTTTTTCCCATCTAGCCGCACCTACTCTAACGCCCACAAGACCCGGAAAACCCAAAATGCCAAAATCTCGGGACTTATAAGAGCTAGAAAGTAAGGAAATATTGGAGCTAGAAAGTTGAAATACTGAATGTATAATCTTTAGATACTAGCCCATCTTATAAGGGTACCACTGCCCGGCCACACCCACCGATGTGCCCAAAGCTGTTATCTCGGTAACTATAAGAGATAGAAAGTTCGTATTAAGCATGTAGGTTTTTATGATGCCCCATATACAAATTATTTTTTTCCCATCAAGCTACACCTACTCTAACGCACACTAAACCCGGAAAACCAAAAATGCCAAAATCTCGGGACTTATAAGAGCTAGAAAGTTAGGCCTAAGAACACGTATTTTAGAAGTGCCACTACAACCTGTCACGAGATTTCATCAAGTTATGGTTTGTCAAAAAAAATAACTGTAAGTCGAACAGCAGTGCTGAATTTAACGGTGTCTCAGATGAATATAGCATAGCATTCAGCCACCGACTCCAACGAGCTACTCCAACCATATCAGCGCAGAACTACGCACTACTAAGCAGTGACAATTATCAGGTATCACCCAATACGGTTCTTAATTTCGATGATATTTTGGCTAGCTCAGACTGCTCCTATGTAGATAAAGCGTCGTGCAACTGTTACGGCATGAGTTGGCGAAGAGGCTACACTCGCCGAAATATAAAATGTTCATTTAGGATACCTTCATTACCAAAATATCTTTTTATACCCGTTACTCGTAGAGTAAGAGGGTATATTAGATTCGTTGAAAAGTATGTAACAGGAAGAAGGAAGCTTTTCCGACCCTATAAAGTATATATATTCTTGATCAGGATGAATAGCGAAGACGATTGAGCCATGTCCGTCTGTCTGTCCGTCTGACCGTCTGCACGCTGGGATCTCATGAACTATAAGAGATACAAAGTTGAGATTAACCATGAAGATCCTTGAGGTCCCTACGTAGAGCAAGTTTATTACAGCATACTGCCACGCCCACTCCAACGCCCACAAATCAAGAAAAACTAAAATCGCTTAAATCTCAGAAAATATTGGAGCTAGAAAGTTGAAATTCAGAATGTATAATCTTTAGATGCTAGCCCATCTTATAGTGGTACCACTGTCCAGCCACACCCACCGATACGCCCACAAGGCTCAAAAGAACCTTCTAGAAAAGCTGTTATCTCGGTAACTATAAGAGATAGAAAATTCAGATTAAGCATATTCCAACCATATTAGAGCAGAACTACGCACTACCAAACAGTGACAATTATCAGGAATAAAATTAGGGGACTAGCCAGAGCTCTGCTGGTATCACCCAATACTGTTCTTAATTTTGATGATATTTTGGCTAGCTCAGACTGCTCCTACGTAGATAAAACTTCGTGCAACTGTTACGGCATGAGTTGGCGAAGAGGCTACACTTGCCGAAATAAAAATGTTCATTTAAGATTACTTCATTACCAAAATATCTTTTATACCCGTTACCGTAGATTAAAAGGGTATATTAGATTCGTTGAAAAGTATGTAACAGGTAGAATAAAGCTTCCGACCCAATAAGGTATATATATTCTTGATCAGGATGAATAGCGATGACGATTGAGCCATGTCCGTCTGTCTGTCCGTCTGTCTGGAACGCTGGGATCTCATGAACTATAACAGATACAAAGTTGAGATTAACCATGAAGATCCTTGCGGTCCCCAAATAGAAAAAAGTTTATTACAGCATAGCCACACCTACTCTAACGCCCACAAAACCCGGAAAACCAAAAATGCCATAATATCGGGACTTATACGAGCTAGAAAGTTAGGCTTAAGAACATGTATCTTAGAGGTGCCACTGCAACTTGTCACGAGATTTCATCAAGTTAAGTTTTGTCAGAGAATAACTGTAAGTCAAACAGCAGTGCTGAATTTAACGGTGTCTCAGATGAATATAGCATAGCAGTCAGCCACCGACTCCTACGAGCTATTCCAACCATATCAGAGCAGAACTACGCACTACCAAACAGTGACAATTATCAGGAATAAAATTAGGGGACCAGCCAGAGCTCTGCTGGTATCACCCAAGACGGTTCTTAATTTTGATGATATTTTGGCTAGCTCAGACTGACCGACCCTATAAAGTACGAGTATATATATTCTTGATCAGGATGAATAGCGAAGACGATTGAGCCGTGTCCGTCTGTCTGTCCGTCTGACCGTCTGTCTGTATGAACGCTGGGATCTTATGAACTATAAGAGATACGAAGTTGAGATTTACCATGAAGATCCTTGGGGTCCCTACGTAGAGCAATTGTATTACAGCATCCTGCCACGCCCACTCCAATGCCCACAAATCAAGAAAAACTAAAATCGCTTAAATCTCAGGAAATATTGGAGCTAGAAACTACGCATATCAGAGCAGAACTACGCACTACCAAACAGTGACAATTATCAGGAATAAAATTAGGGGACCAGCCAGAGCTCTGCTGGTATCACCCAATACGGTTCTTAATTTTTATGATATTTTGGCTAGCTCAGACTGCTCCTATGTAGATAAAACGTCGTGCAACTGTTACAGCATGAGTTGGCGAAGAAGCTACACTTGCCGAAATAAAAAATGTTCATTTAAGATTACTTTATTACCAAAATATCTTTTTATACCCGTTACTCGTAGAGTAAAAGGGTATATTAGATTCGTTGAAAAGTATGTAACAGGTAGAAATAAGCGTTTCCGACCCTATGAGGTATATAAATTCTTGATCAGGATGAATTGCGAACACGATTGAGCCATTTCCGTCTGTCTGTCCGTCTGTCTGTATGCACGCTGGGATCTCATGAACTATAAGAGATACAAAGTTGAGATTAACCATGAAGATCCTTGAGGTCCCTACGTAGAGCAAGTTTATTACAGCATACTGCCACGCCCACTCCAACGCACACAAATCAAGAAAAACTAAAATCGCTTAAATCTCAGGAAATATTGGAGCTAGAAAGTTGAAATTCAGAATGTATAATCTTTAGATGCTAGCCCATCTTATAGTGGTACCACTGTCCAGTCACACCCACCGATACGCCCACAAGGCTCAAAAGAGCCTTCTAGAAAAGCTGTTATCTCGGTAACTATAAGAGATAGAAAATTCATATTAAGCATGCAGGATTTTATGATGCCCCAAATGCAAATTATTTTTTTCCCACCTAGCCACACCTACTCTAACGCCCACAAAACCCGGAAAACCAAAAATGCCAAAATATCGGGACTTATAAGAGCTAGAAAGTTAGGATTAAGAACATGTATCTTAGAGGTGCCACTGCAACTTGTCACGAGATTTCATCAAGTTAAGGTTTGTCAGAGAATAACTGTAAGTCGAACAGCATTGCTGAATTTAACGGTGTCTCAGATGAATATAGCATAGCAGTCAGCCACCGACTCCTACGAGCTATTCCAACCATATCAGAGCAGAACTACGCACTACCAAACAGTGACAATTATCAGGAATAAAATTAGGGGACCAGCCAGAGCTCTGCTGGTATCACCCAAGACGGTTCTTAATTTTGATGATATTTTGGCTAGCTCAGACTGCTCATATGCAGATAAAGCGTCGTGCAACTGTTACGACATGAGTTGGCGATGAGGCTGCACTTGACGAAATACAAAAAGTTTATTTAAGATTACTTCAATACCAAAATATCTTTTTATACCCGTTACTCGTAGAGTAAAAGGGTATATTAGATTCGTTGAAAAGTATGTAACAGGTAGAAATAAGCGTTTCCGACCCTATGAGGTATATAAATTCTTGATCAGGATGAATTGCGAACACGATTGAGCCATTTCCGTCTGTCTGTCTGTCTGTCCGTCTGTCTGTATGCACGCTGGGATCTCATGAACTATAAGAGATACAAAGTTGAGATTAACCATGAAGATCCTTGAGGTCCCTACGTAGAGCAAGTTTATTACAGCATACTGCCACGCCCACTCCAACGCACACAAATCAAGAAAAACTAAAATCGCTTAATCTCAGAAAATATTGGAGCTAGAAAGTTGAAATTTAGAATGTATAATCTTTAGATGCTAGCCCATCTTATAGTGGTACCACTGTCCAGCCACACCCACCGATACGCCCACAAGGCTCAAAAGAACCTTCTAGAAAAGCTGTTATCTCGGTAACTATAAGAGATAGAAAATTCGGATTAAGCATGCAGGATTTTATTATGCCCCAAGTGCAAATTTAACGGTGTCTCAGATGAATATAGCATAGCAGTCAGCCACCGACTCCTACGAGCTATTCCAACCATATCAGAGCAGAACTACGCACTACCAAACAGTGACAATTATCAGGAATAAAATTAGGGGACTAGCCAGAGCTCTGCTGGTATCACCCAATACTGTTCTTAATTTTGATGATATTTTGGCTAGCTCAGACTGCTCCTATGTAGATAAAACTTCGTGCAACTGTTACGGCATGAGTTGGCGAAGAGGCTACACTTGCCGAAATAAAAAATGTTCATTTAAGATTACTTCATTACCAAAATATCTTTTTATACCCGTTACTCGTAGATTAAAAGGGTATATTAGATTCGTTGAAAAGTATGTAACAGGTAGAATAAAGCTTTTCCGACCCAATAAGGTATATATATTCTTGATCAGGATGAATAGCGATGACGATTGAGCCATGTCCGTCTGTCTGTCCGTCTGTCTGTCCGTCTGTCTGTATGAACGCTGGGATCTCATGAACTATAACAGATACAAAGTTGAGATTAACCATGAAGATCCTTGCGGTCCCTACGTAGAAAAAGTTTATTACAGCATAGCCACACCTACTCTAACGCCCACAAAACCCGGAAAACCAAAAATGCCAAAATATCGGGACTTATACGAGCTAGAAAGTTAGGCTTAAGAACATGTATCTTAGAGGTGCCACTGCAACTTGTCACGAGATTTCATCAAGTTAAGTTTTGTCAGAGAATAACTGTAAGTCAAACAGCAGTGCTGAATTTAACGGTGTCTCAGATGAATATAGCATAGCAGTCAGCCACCGACTCCTACGAGCTATTCCAACCATATCAGAGCAGAACTACGCACTACCAAACAGTGACAATTATCAGGAATAAAATTAGGGGACCAGCCAGAGCTCTGCTGGTATCACCCAAGACGGTTCTTAATTTTGATGATATTTTGGCTAGCTCAGACTGACCGACCCTATAAAGTATATATATTCTTGATCAGGATGAATAGCGAAGACGATTGAGCCGTGTCCGTCTGTCTGTCCGTCTGACCGTCTGTCTGTATGAACGCTGGGATCTTATGAACTATAAGAGATACGAAGTTGAGATTTACCATGAAGATCCTTGGGGTCCCTACGTAGAGCAATTGTATTACAGCATCCTGCCACGCCCACTCCAATGCCCACAAATCAAGAAAAACTAAAATCGCTTAAATTTCAGGAAATATTGGAGCTAGAAACTACGCATATCAGAGCAGAACTACGCACTACCAAACAGTGACAATTATCAGGAATAAAATTAGGGGACCAGCCAGAGCTCTGCTGGTATCACCCAATACGGTTCTTAATTTTTATGATATTTTGGCTAGCTCAGACTGCTCCTATGTAGATAAAACGTCGTGCAACTGTTACAGCATGAGTTGGCGAAGAAGCTACACTTGCCGAAATAAAAAATGTTCATTTAAGATTACTTTATTACCAAAATATCTTTTTATACCCGTTACCCGTAGAGTAAAAGGGTATATTAGATTCGTTGAAAAGTATGTAACAGGTAGAAATAAGCGTTTCCGACCCTATGAGGTATATAAATTCTTGATCAGGATGAATTGCGAACACGATTGAGCCATTTCCGTCTGTCTGTCTGTCTGTCCGTCTGTCTGTATGCACGCTGGGATCTCATGAACTATAAGAGATACAAAGTTGAGATTAACCATGAAGATCCTTGAGGTCCCTACGTAGAGCAAGTTTATTACAGCATACTGCCACGCCCACTCCAACGCACACAAATCAAGAAAAACTAAAATCGCTTAAATCTCAGAAAATATTGGAGCTAGAAAGTTGAAATTCAGAATGTATAATCTTTAGATGCTAGCCCATCTTATAGTGGTACCACTGTCCAGCCACACCCACCGATACGCCCACAAGGCTCAAAAGAACCTTCTAGAAAAGCTGTTATCTCGGTAACTATAAGAGATAGAAAATTCGGATTAAGCATGCAGGATTTTATTATGCCCCAAGTGCAAATTTAACGGTGTCTCAGATGAATATAGCATAGCAGTCAGCCACCGACTCCTACGAGCTATTCCAACCATATCAGAGCAGAACTACGCACTACCAAACAGTGACAATTATCAGGAATAAAATTAGGGGACTAGCCAGAGCTCTGCTGGTATCACCCAATACTGTTCTTAATTTTGATGATATTTTGGCTAGCTCAGACTGCTCCTACGTAGATAAAACTTCGTGCAACTGTTACGGCATGAGTTGGCGAAGAGGCTACACTTGCCGAAATAAAAAATGTTCATTTAAGATTACTTCATTACCAAAATATCTTTTTATACCCGTTACTCGTAGATTAAAAGGGTATATTAGATTCGTTGAAAAGTATGTAACAGGTAGAATAAAGCTTTTCCGACCCAATAAGGTATATATATTCTTGATCAGGATGAATAGCGATGACGATTGAGCCATGTCCGTCTGTCTGTCCGTCTGTCTGTATGAACGCTGGGATCTCATGAACTATAACAGATACAAAGTTGAGATTAACCATGAAGATCCTTGCGGTCCCTACGTAGAAAAAGTTTATTACAGCATAGCCACACCTACTCTAACGCCCACAAAACCCGGAAAACCAAAAATGCCAAAATCTCGGGACTTATAAGAGCTAGGAAGTTAGGAAATATTGGAGCTAGAAAGTTGAAATTCAGAATGTATAATCTTAAGATGCTAGCCCATCTTATAGTGGTACCACTGCCCGGCCACACCCACCGATACGCCCACAAGGCTAAAAAGAGCCTCATGAACTATAAGAGATACAAAGTTGAGATTTACCATGAAGATCCTTGAGGTCCCTATGTAGAGCAAGTTTATTACAGCATACTGCCACGCCCACTCTAACGCCCACAAATCAGGAAAAACTAAAATCGCTTAAATCTCAGGAAATATTGGAGCTAGAAAGTTGAAATTCAGAATGTATAATCTTTAGATGCTAGCCCATCTTATAGTGGTACCACTGTCCAGGCACACCCACCGATACGCCCACAAGGCTCAAAAGAGCCTTCTAGAAAAGCTGTTATCTCGGTAACTATAAGAGATAGAAAATTCGGATTAAGCATGCAGGATTTTATGATGCCCCAAATGCAAATTATTTTTTTCCCACCTAGCCACACCTACTCTAACGCCCACAAAACCCGGAAAACCAAAAATGCCAAAATATCGGGACTTATATGAGCTAGAAAGTTAGGATTAAGAACATGTATCTTAGAGGTGCCACTGCAACTTGTCACGAGATTTCATCAAGTTAAGGTTTGTCAGAGAATAACTGTAAGTCGAACAGCATTGCTGAATTTAACGGTGTCTCAGATGAATATAGCATAGCAGTCAGCCACCGACTCCTACGAGCTATTCCAACCATATCAGAGCAGAACTACGCACTACCAAACAGTGACAATTATCAGGAATAAAATTAGGGGACCAGCCTGAGCTCTGCTGGTATCACCCAAGACGGTTCTTAATTTTGATGATATTTTGGCTAGCTCAGACTGCTCATATGCAGATAAAGCGTCGTGCAACTGTTACGACATGAGTTGGCGATGAGGCTGCACTTGACGAAATACAAAAAGTTTATTTAAGATTACTTCAATACCAAAATATCTTTTTATACCCGTTACTCGTAGAGTATAGAGAGAATTGCGAACACGCTTGAGCCATTTCCGTCTGTCTGTCTGTCTGTCCGTCTGTCTGTATGCACGCTGGGATCTCATGAACTATAAGAGATACAAACTTGATATTAACCATGACGATCCTTGAGGTCCCTACGTAGATCAAGTTTATTACAGCATCCTGCCACGCCCACTCCAAAGCCCACAAATCAAGAAAAACTAAAATCGCTTAAATTTCAGGAAATATTGGAGCTAGAAACTACGCATATCAGAGCAGAACTACGCACTACCAAACAGTGACAATTATCAGGAATAAAATTAGGGGACCAGCCAGAGCTCTGCTGGTATCACCCAATACGGTTCTTAATTTTTATGATATTTTGGCTAGCTCAGACTGCTCCTATGTAGATAAAACTTCGTGCAACTGTTACAGCATGAGTTGGCGAAGAAGCTACACTTGCCGAAATAAAAAATGTTTATTTAAGATTACTTTATTACCAAAATATCTTTTTATACCCGTTACTCGTAGAGTAAAAGGGTATATTAGATTCGTTGAAAAGTATTTAACAGGTAGAAATAAGCGTTTCCGACCCTATGAGGTATATAAATTCTTGATCAGGATGAATTGCGAACACGATTGAGCCATTTCCGTCTGTCTGTCTGTCTGTCCGTCTGTCTGTATGCACGCTGGGATCTCATGAACTATAAGAGATACAAAAGTTGAGATTAACCATGAAGATCCTTGAGGTCCCTACGTAGAGCAAGTTTATTACAGCATACTGCCACGCCCACTCCAACGCACACAAATCAAGAAAAACTAAAATCGCTTAAATCTCAGGAAATATTGGAGCTAGAAAGTTGAAATTCAGAATGTATAATCTTTAGATGCTAGCCCATCTTATAGTGGTACCACTGTCCAGCCACACCCACCGATACGCCCACAAGGCTCAAAAGAACCTTCTAGAAAAGCTGTTATCTCGGTAACTATAAGAGATAGAAAATTCGGATTAAGCATGCAGGATTTTATTATGCCCCAAGTGCAAATTTAACGGTGTCTCAGATGAATATAGCATAGCAGTCAGCCACCGACTCCTACGAGCTATTCCAACCATATCAGAGCAGAACTACGCACTACCAAACAGTGACAATTATCAGGAATAAAATTAGGGGACTAGCCAGAGCTCTGCTGGTATCACCCAATACTGTTCTTAATTTTGATGATATTTTTGGCTAGCTCAGACTGCTCCTATGTAGATAAAACTTCGTGCAACTGTTACGGCATGAGTTGGCGAAGAGGCTACACTTGCCGAAATAAAAAATGTTCATTTAAGATTACTTCATTACCAAAATATCTTTTTTTACCCGTTACTCGTAGATTAAAAGGGTATATTAGATTCGTTGAAAAGTATGTAACAGGTAGAATAAAGCTTTTCTGACCCAATAAGGTATATATATTCTTGATCAGGATGAATAGCGATGACGATTGAGCCATGTCCGTCTGTCTGTCCGTCTGTCTGTCTGTCCGTCTGTGTCGTCTGTATGAACGCTGGGATCTCATGAACTATAACAGATACAAAGTTGAGATTAACCATGAAGATCCTTGCGGTCCCTACGTAGAAAAAGTTTATTACCACAAAACCCGGAAATCCAAAAATGCCAAAATCTCGGGACTTATAAGAGCTAGGAAGTTAGAAAATATTGGAGCTAGAAAGTTGAAATTCAGAATGTATAATCTTAAGATGCTAGCACATCTTATAGTGGTACCACTGCCCGGCCACACCCACCGATACGCCCACAAGGCTAAAAAGAGCCTCATGAACTATAAGAGATACAAAGTTGAGATTAACCATGAAGATCCTTGAGGTCCCTATGTAGAGCAAGTTTATTACAGCATACTGCCACGCCCACTCTAACGCCCACAAATCAAGAAAAACTAAAATCGCTTAAATCTCAGGAAATATTGGAGCTAGAAAGTTGAAATTCAGAATGTATAATCTTTAGATGCTAGCCCATCTTATAGTGGTACCACTGTCCAGGCACACCCACCGATACGCCCACAAGGCTCAAAAGAGCCTTCTAGAAAAGCTGTTATCTCGGTAACTATAAGAGATAGAAAATTCGGATTAAGCATGCAGGATTTTATGATGCCCCAAATGCAAAATATTTTTTTCCCACCTAGCCTCACCTACTCTAACGTCCACAAAGCCCGGAAAACCAAAAATGCCAAAATATCGGGACTTAAAAGAGCTAGAAAGTTAGGCTTAAGAACACGTATCTTAGAGGTGCCACTGCAACTTGTCACGAGATTTCATCAAGTTAAGGTTTGTCAAAGAATAACTGTAAGTCGAACAGCAGTGCTGAATTTAACGGTGTCTCAGATGAATATAGCATAGCAGTCAGCCCTCGACTCCTACGAGCTATTCCAACCATATCAGAGCAGAACTACGCACTACCAAACAGTGACAATTATCAGGAATAAAATTATGGGACTAGCCAGAGCTCTGCTGGTATCACCCAATACTGTTCTTAATTTTGATGATATTTTGGCTAGCTCAGACTGCTCCTATGTAGATAAAACGTCGTGCAACTGTTACGGCATGAGTTGGCGAAGAGGCTACACTTGCCGAAATAAAAAATGTTCATTTAAGATTACTTCATTACCAAAATATCTTTTTATACCCGTTACTCGTAGATTAAAAGGGTATATTAGATTCGTTGAAAAGTATGTAACAGGTAGAATAAAAGCTTTTCCGACCCAATAAGGTATATAAATTCTTGATCAAGATGAATAGCGATGACGATTGAGCCATGTCCGTCTCGTCCGTCTGTCTGTCCCGTCTGTCTGTCTGTCTGTCTGTATGAACGCTGGGATCTCATGAACTATAAGAGATACAAAGTTGAGATTAACCATGAAGATCCTTGCGGTCCCTACGTAAAAAAAGTTTATTAAGCATAGCCAAACCTACTTAACGCCCACAAAACCGAAAACCAAAAATGCCAAAATCGGACTTATAAGAGCTAGGAAAATAGGAAATATTGACTAGAAAGTTGAAATTCAGAATGTATAATCTTAGGCTAGCCCATCTTATAGTGGTACCATGCCCGGCCACACCACAAAAAAGAGCCTCATGAACTATAAAAGATACAAAGTTAAGATTAACCATGAAGATCCTTGAGGTCCCTACGTAGAGCAAGTTTATTACAAAATCCTGCCACGCCTCTCAGGAAATATTGGAGCTAGAAAGTTGAAATTCCGAATGTATAATCTTTAGATGCTAGCCCATCTTATTGTGGTACCACTGTGCGGCCACACCCACCGATACGCCCACAAGGCTAAAAAGAGCCTTCTAGAAAAGCTGTTATCTCGGTAACTATAAGAGATAGAAAATTCGGATTAAGCATGCAGGATTTTATGATGCCCCAAATGCAAATTATTTTTTTCCCACCTAGCCTCACCTACTCTAACGCCCACAAAGCCCGGAAAAGCAAAAATGCCAAAATATCGGGACTTATAAGAGCTAGAAAGTTAGGCTTAAGAACACGTATCTTAGAGGTGCCACTGCAACTTGTCACGAGATTTCATCAAGTTGAGGTTTGTCAAAGAATAACTGTGAGTCGAACAGCAGTGCTGAATTTAACGGTGTCTCAGATGAATATAGCATAGCAGTCAGCCACCGACTCCTACGAGCTATTCCAACCATATCAGAGCAGAACTACGCACTACCAAACAGTGACAATTATCAGGAATAAAATTAGGGGACTAGCCAGAGCTCTGCTGGTATCACCCAATACTGTTCTTAATTTTGATGATATTTTGGCTAGCTCCTATGTAGATAAAACGTCGTGCAACTGTTACGGCATGAGTTGGCGAAGAGGCTACACTTGCCGAAATAAAAAATGTTCATTTAAGTTTACTTCATTACCAAAATATCTTTTTATACCCGTTACTCGTAGAGTAAAAGGGTATATTAGATTCGTTGAAATGTATGTATCATGTAGAAGGAAGCTTTTCCGACCCTATGAGGTATATAAATTCTTGATCAGGATGAATTGCGAACACGATTGAGCCATTTCCGTCTGTCTGTCTGTCTGTCCGTCTGTCTGTATGCACGCTGGGATCTCATGAACTATAAGAGATACAAAGTTGAGATTAACCATGAAGATCCTTGAGGTCCCTACGTAGAGCAAGTTTATTACAGCATACTGTCACGCCCACTCCAACGCCCACAAATCAAGAAAAACTAAAATCGCTTAAATCTCAGGAAATATTGGAGCTAGAAAGTTGAAATTCAGAATGTATAATCTTTAGATGCTAGCCCATCTTATAGTGGTACCACTGTCCAGCCACACCCACCGATACGCCCACAAGGCTCAAAAGAGCCTTCTAGAAAAGCTGTTATCTCGGTAACTATAAGAGATAGAAAATTCGGATTATGCATGCAGGATTTTATGATGCCCCAAATGCAAATTATTTTTTTCCCACCTAGCCACACCTACTCTAACGCCCACAAAACCCGGAAAACCAAAAATGCCAAAATATCGGGACTTATAAGAGCTAGAAAGTTAGGCTTAAGAACTTGTATCTTAGAGGTGCCACTGCAACTTGTCACGAGATTTCATCAAGTTAAGTTTTGTCAGAGAATAACTGTAAGTCGAACAGCAGTGCTGAATTTAACGGTGTCTCAGATGAATATAGCATAGCAGTCAGCCACCGACTCCTACGAGCTATTCCAACCATATCAGAGCAGAACTACGCACTACCAAACAGTGACAATTATCAGGAATAAAATTAGGGGACCAGCCAGAGCTCTGCTGGTATCACCCAAGACGGTTCTTAATTTTGATGATATTTTGGCTAGCTCAGACTGACCGACCCTATAAAGTATATATATTCTTGATCAGGATGAATAGCGAAGACGATTGAGCCATGTCCGTCTGTCTGTCCGTCTGACCGTCTGTCTGTATGAACGCTGGGATCTTATGAACTATAAGAGATACGAAGTTGAGATTTACCATGAAGATCCTTGAGGTCCCTACGTAGAGCAATTGTATTACAGCATCCTGCCACGCCCACTCCAATGCCCACAAATCAAGAAAAACTAAAATCGCTTAAATCTCAGGAAATATTGGAGCTAGAAACTACGCATATCAGAGCAGAACTACGCACTACCAAACAGTGACAATTATCAGGAATAAAATTAGGGGACCAGCCAGAGCTCTGCTGGTATCACCCAATACGGTTCTTAATTTTTATGATATTTTGGCTAGCTCAGACTGCTCCTATGTAGATAAAACGTCGTGCAACTGTTACAGCATGAGTTGGCGAAGAAGCTACACTTGCCGAAATAAAAAATGTTCATTTAAGATTACTTTATTACCAAAATATCTTTTTATACCCGTTACTCGTAGAGTAAAAGGGTATATAAGATTCGTTGAAAAGTATGTAACAGGTAGAAATAAGCGTTTCCGACCCTATGAGGTATATAAATTCTTGATCAGGATGAATTGCGAACACGATTGAGCCATTTCCGTCTGTCTGTCTGTCTGTCCGTCTGTCTGTATGCACGCTGGGATCTCATGAACTATAAGAGATACAAAGTTGAGATTAACCATGAAGATCCTTGAGGTCCCTACGTAGAGCAAGTTTATTACAGCATACTGCCACGCCCACTCCAACGCACACAAATCAAGAAAAACTAAAATCGCTTAAATCTCAGGAAATATTGGAGCTAGAAAGTTGAAATTCAGAATGTATAATCTTTAGATGCTAGCCCATCTTATAGTGGTACCACTGTCCAGCCACACCCACCGATACGCCCACAAGGCTCAAAAGAGCCTTCTAGAAAAGCTGTTATCTCGGTAACTATAAGAGATAGAAAATTCGGATTAAGCATGCAGGATTTTATGATGCCCCAAATGCAAATTATTTTTTTCCCACCTAGCCACACCTACTCTAACGCCCACAAAACCCGGAAAACCAAAAATGCCAAAATATCGGGACTTATAAGAGCTAGAAAGTTAGGCTTAAGAACATGTATCTTAGAGGTGCCACTGCAACTTGTCACGAGATTTCATCAAGTTAAGGTTTGTCAGAGAATAACTGTAAGTCAAACAGCAGTGCTGAATTTAACGGTGTCTCAGATGAATATAGCATAGCAGTCAGCCACCGACTCCTACGAGCTATTCCAACCATATCAGAGCAGAACTACGCACTACCAAACAGTGACAATTATCAGGAATAAAATTAGGGGACCAGCCAGAGCTCTGCTGGTATCACCCAAGAAGGTTCTTAATTTTGATGATATTTTGGCTAGCTCAGACTGCTCATATGCAGATAAAGCGTCGTGCAACTGTTACGACATGAGTTGGCGATGAGGCTGCACTTGACGAAATACAAAAAGTTTATTTAAGATTACTTCAATACCAAAATATCTTTTTATACCCGTTACTCGTAGAGTAAAAGGGTATATTAGATTCGTTGAAAAGTATGTAACAGGTAGAAATAAGCGTTTCCGACCCTATGAGGTATATAAATTCTTGATCAGGATGAATTGCGAACACGATTGAGCCATTTCCGTCTGTCTGTCTGTCTGTCCGTCTGTCTGTATGCACGCTGGGATCTCATGAACTATAAGAGATACAAACTTGAGATTAACCATGACGATCCTTGAGGTCCCTACGTAGATCAAGTTTATTACAGCATCCTGCCACGCCCACTCCAACGCCCACAAATCAAGAAAAACTAAAATCGCTTAAATTTCAGGAAATATTGGAGCTAGAAACTACGCATATCAGAGCAGAACTACGCACTACCAAACAGTGACAATTATCAGGAATAAAATTAGGGGACCAGCCAGAGCTCTGCTGGTATCACCCAATACGGTTCTTAATTTTTATGATATTTTGGCTAGCTCAGACTGCTCCTATGTAGATAAAACGTCGTGCAACTGTTACAGCATGAGTTGGCGAAGAAGCTACACTTGCCGAAATAAAAAATGTTCATTTAAGATTACTTTATTACCAAAATATCTTTTTATACCCGTTACTCGTAGAGTAAAAGGGTATATTAGATTCGTTGAAAAGTATGTAACAGGTAGAAATAAGCGTTTCCGACCCTATGAGGTATATAAATTCTTGATCAGGATGAATTGCGAACACGATTGAGCCATTTCCGTCTGTCTGTCTGTCTGTCCGTCTGTCTGTATGCACGCTGGGATCTCATGAACTATAAGAGATACAAAGTTGAGATTAACCATGAAGATCCTTGAGGTCCCTACGTAGAGCAAGTTTATTACAGCATACTGCCACGCCCACTCCAACGCACACAAATCAAGAAAAACTAAAATCGCTTAAATCTCAGAAAATATTGGAGCTAGAAAGTTGAAATTCAGAATGTATAATCTTTAGATGCTAGCCCATCTTATAGTGGTACCACTGTCCATCCACACCCACCGATACGCCCACAAGGCTCAAAAAGAACCTTCTAGAAAAGCTGTTATCTCGGTAACTATAAGAGATAGAAAATTCGGATTAAGCATGCAGGATTTTTATTATGCCCCAAGTGCAAATTTAACGGTGTCTCAGATGAATATAGCATAGCAGTCAGCCACCGACTCCTACGAGCTATTCCAACCATATCAGAGCAGAACTACGCACTACCAAACAGTGACAATTATCAGGAATAAAATTAGGGGACTAGCCAGAGCTCTGCTGGTATCACCCAATACTGTTCTTAATTTTGATGATATTTTGGCTAGCTCAGACTGCTCCTATGTAGATAAAACTTCGTGCAACTGTTACGGCATGAGTTGGCGAAGAGGCTACACTTGCCGAAATAAAAAATGTTCATTTAAGATTACTTCATTACCAAAATATCTTTTTTTATACCCGTTACTCGTAGATTAAAAGGGTATATTAGATTCGTTGAAAAGTATGTAACAGGTAGAATAAAGCTTTTCCGACCCAATAAGGTGTATATATTCTTGATCAGGATGAATAGCGATGACGATTGAGCCATGTCCGTCTGTCTGTCCGTCTGTCTGTCCGTCTGTCTGTATGAACGCTGGGATCTCATGAACTATAACAGATACAAAGTTGAGATTAACCATGAAGATCCTTGCGGTCCCTACGTAGAAAAAGTTTATTACAGCATAGCCACACCTACTCTAACGCCCACAAAACCCGGAAAACCAAAAATGCCAAAATCTCGGGACTTATAAGAGCTAGGAAGTTAGGAAATATTGGAGCTAGAAAGTTGAAATTCAGAATGTATAATCTTAAGGTGCTAGCCCATCTTATAGTGGTACCACTGCCCGGCCACACCCACCGATACGCCCACAAGGCTAAAAAGAGCCTCATGAACTATAAGAGATACAAAGTTGAGATTAACCATGAAGATCCTTGAGGTCCCTACGTAGAGCAAGTTTATTACAGCATACTGCCACGCCCACTCTAACGCCCACAAATCAAGAAAAACTAAAATCGCTTAAATCAAGAAAAACAAAAAAAAGCTAAAATCTCGGGACTTAAAAAAATGAAATATTGGAGCTAGAAAAGTTGAAATTCAGAATGTATAATCTTTAGATGCTAGCCCATCTTATAGTGGTACCACTGTCCAGGCACACCCACCGATACGCCCACAAGGCTCAAAAGAGCCTTCTAGAAAAGCTGTTATCTCGGTAACTATAAGAGATAGAAAATTCGGATTAAGCATGCAGGATTTTATGATGCCCCAAATGCAAATTATTTTTTTCCCACCTAGCCTCACCTACTCTAACGCCCACAAAGCCCGGAAAACCAAAAATGCCAAAATATCGGGACTTATAAGAGCTAGAAAGTTAGGCTTAAGAACACGTATCTTAGAGGTGCCACTGCAACTTGTCACGAGATTTCATCAAGTTAAGGTTTGTCAAAGAATAACTGTAAGTCAAACAGCAGTGCTGAATTTAACGGTGTCTCAGATGAATATAGCATAGCAGTCAGCCACCGACTCCTACGAGCTATTCCAACCATATCAGAGCAGAACTACGCACTACCAAACAGTGACAATTATCAGGAATAAAATTAGGGGACCAGCCAGAGCTCTGCTGGTATCACCCAATACTGTTCTTAATTTTGATGATATTTTGGCTAGCTCCTATGTAGATAAAACGTCGTGCAACTGTTACGGCATGAGTTGGCGAAGAGGCTACACTTGCCGAAATAAAAAATGTTCATTTAAGTTTACTTCATTACCAAAATATCTTTTTATACCCGTTACTCGTAGCGAAAAGGGTATATTAGATTCGTTGAAATGTATGTATCATGTAGAAGGAAGCTTTTCCGACCCTTTAAAGTATATATATTCTTGATCACGATGAATAGCGATGACGATTGAGCCATGTCCGTCTGACTGTCCGTCTGTCTGTATGCACGCTGGGATCTCATGAACTATAACAGATACAAAGTTGAGATTAACCATGAAGATCCTTGCGGTCCCTACGTAGAAAAAGTTTATTACAGCATAGCCCTACCTACTCTAACGCACACAAAACCCGGAAAACCAAAAATGCCAAAATATCGGGACTTATAAGAGCTAGAAAGTTAGGCTTAAGAACACGTATCTTAGAGGTGCCACTGCAACTTGTCACGAGATTTCATCAAGTTAAGGTTTGTCAAAGAATAACTGTAAGTCAAACAGCAGTGCTGAATTTAACGGTGTCTCAGATGAATATAGCATAGCAGTCAGCCACCGACTCCTACGAGCTATTCCAACCATATCAGAGCAGAACTACGCACTACCAAACAGTGACAATTATCAGGAATAAAATTAGGGGACCAGCCAGAGCTCTGCTGGTATCACCCAATACGGTTCTTAATTTTTATGATATTTTGGCTAGCTCAGACTGCTCCTATGTAGATAAAGCGTGGTGCAACTGTTACGGCATGAGTTGGCGAAGAGGCTACACTTGCCGAAATATAAAATGTTCATATAGGATTACTTCATTACCAAAATATCTTTTTATACCCGTTACTCGTAGAGTAAAAGGGGTATATTAGATTCGTTGAAAAGTATGTAACAGGTAGAATAAAGCTTTTCCGACCCAATAAGGTATATATATTCTTGATCAGGATGAATAGCGATGACGATTGAGCCATGTCCGTCTGTCTGTCCGTCTGTCCGTCTGTCTGTATGAACGCTGGGATCTTATGAACTATAAGATATACAAAGTTGAGATTAACCATGAAGATCCTTGAGGTCCCTACGTAGAGCAAGTGTATTACAGCATAGCCACACCTACTCTAACGCCCACAAAACCCGGAAAACCAAAAATGCCAAAATCTCGGGACTTATAAGAGCTAGGAAGTTAGGAAATATTGGAGCTAGAAAGTTGAAATTCAGAATGTATAATCTTAAGATGCTAGCCCATCTTATAGTGGTACCACTGCCCGGCCACACCCACCGATACGCCCGCAAGGCTAAAAAGAGCCTTATGAACTATAAGAGATACAAAGTTGAGATTAACCATGAAGATCCTTGAGGTCCCTACGTAGAGCAAGTTTATTACAGCATACTGCCACTCCAACGCCCACAAATCAAGAAAAACTAAAATCGCTTAAATCTAAGGAAATATTGGAGCTAGAAAGTTGAAATTCAGAATGTATAATCTTTAGATGCTAGCCCATCTTATAGTGGTACCACTGTCCAGCCACACCCACCGATACGCCCACAAGGCTCAAAAGAGCCTTCTAGAAAAGCTGTTATCTCGGTAACTATAAGAGATAGAAAATTCGGATTAAGCATGCAGGATTTTATGATGCCCCAAGTGCAAATTATTTTTTTCCCACCTAGCCACACCTACTCTAACGCACACAAAACCCGGAAAACCAAAAACTCCAAAATATCCGGACTTATAAGAGCTAGAAAGTTAGGCTTAAGAACACGTATCTTAGAGGTGCCACTGCAACTTGTCACGAGATTTCATCAAGTTATGGTTTCTCAAAGAATAACTGTAAGTCGAACAGCAGTGCTGAATTTAACGGTGTCTCAGATGAATATAGCATAGCAGTCAGCCACCGACTCCTACGAGCTATTCCAACCATATCAGAGCAGAACTACGCACTACCAAACAGTGACAATTATCAGGAATAAAACTAGGGGACCAGCCAGAGCTCTGCTGGTATCACCCAATACGGTTCTTAATTTTGATGATATTTTGGCTATCTCAGACTGCTCCTATGTAAATAAAGCGTCGTGCAACTGTTACGGCATGAGTTGGCGAAGAGGCTACACTTGCCGAAATATAAAATGTTCATTTAGGATTACTTCATTACCAAAATATCTTTTTATACCCGTTACTCGTAGAGTAAAAGGGTATATTAGATTCGTTGAAAAGTATGTAACAGGTAGAGAAAAAAGCTTTTCCGACCCTATGAGGTATATATATTCTTGATCAGGATGAATAGCGAAGACGATTGAGCCATGTCCGTCTGTCTGTCCGTCTGTCTGTATGAACGCTGGGATCTCATGAACTATAAGAGATACAAAGTTGAGATTAACCGTGAAGATCCTTGAGGTCCCTACGTAGAGCAAGTTTATTACAGTATCCTGCCACGCCCACTCCAACGCCCACAAATCAAAAAAAAACTAAAATCGCTTAAGTCTCAGGAAATATTGGAGCTAGAAAGTTGAAATTCAGAATGTATAATCTTTAGATGCTA
>NW_024571859.1:0-1289 GCF_018153835.1 Drosophila eugracilis | reverse complement strand
TTTAGTTATAGCAATAATACTGCAACTTAAATTAGGAAAAATGGGAAAATGTAAGTTGGCATATTTGATAACGGTTATATTGTCCATTTTCGCGAGAAATGGATCAAAATTCGCAATTTTAGCTGTGAATGCAGTTTTGTTAGAAATTTATCAAGGAATCGAACGAGATATGCCTTTCCAGATTCGAGTAACTATTGGCTTAGTTATAGCAATAATACTGCAACTTAAATTAGAAAAATTGGGAAAATTTAAGTTGGCATATTTGATAACGGGTAATGTCATCCATTTTCGCGAGAAATGGATCAAAATTCGCAATTTTAGCTGTGAATGGAGTTTTGTTAGAAATTTAACAAGGAATCGAACAGATATGCCATTCCAGATTCCAGTAACTATAGGCATAATACTACTACTTAAATTAGGAAAAATGGAAAATTTAAGTTGGCATATTGAAAACGAGGTAATAACGTCCAGGATATTCCATTCAGATTCCAGTAACTAGGCTTAGTTATAGCAATAATATATAACCTAAATTAGGAAAAATGGAACCAAATTTGGCATATTTGAAAACAGGTAATAAGTCCATTTTTGCGAAATTGGTTAAATTTGAAATTTTAGCTGTAGATACAGTTTTATTTAGAAATTTAACAAGGAATCGAACGAGATATGTACCCATTTCAGTTTCGAGAAACTATTGGCTTAGTTAAAGCGACAATTACTGCAACTTAAATTAGAAAATTGGGAAAATTTGGGTTGGAATATTTGATAACGGTAATAGCGTCCATTTTCTCGAGGATGACTAAAAAAATTCGCAATTTAAGCTGTGAAATTTCCAGTTTGTTAGAAATTTAACAAGGAATCGAACGAGATATGCCATTCCAGTTTCGAAGTAACTATGAGCTTAGTTATAGCAATAATACTGCAACTTAAATTAGGAAATTGGGAAAATTTAAGTTGTTATATTGAAAACTCTGGGTAATAATTGTCCATTTTTGCGAATTGAATCCAAAAATCAGGGCTGGCACAGATACGGTTTTGTTAAATTGCTGAAGGAATCAGAATGAGATATGCCTTTTTTCAGATTCCAGATAACTTAACAGCAATTTGTTATACAATAATACTACAACTTAAGTGGGAAAATTTTTTGGGGGAAGGCATATTTGAAAACGGGTAATGCGTCCATTTTCCGCGAAATTGAATCAAAATTGGAAATTTTAGCTGTAGAATTAAGTTTTGTTAGAAATTTAACAAGGAATCGAACGAGATATGCCATTCCAGATTCCAGTAACTAT
>NW_024571858.1:0-10205 GCF_018153835.1 Drosophila eugracilis | reverse complement strand
TTCTGTTGCCTGTTGCCTGTTGCCTGTTGCCTGTTGCCTGTTGCCTGTTGCAGCTGTTGCCTGTTGCCTCTGGTTGCCTGGTTGGCTCTGGGTTGCCTGTTGCCTGCTTGGGCCTGGTTTGCCTGGTTGCCTGAGCTGCCTGTTGCCTGCTGCCTGTTGCCTGTTGCCTGCTTGCTCTGTTGCCTGCTGCCTGTTGCCTGTTGCCCAGCCTGCGCCCGCCGCCTGCCGCCCATTGCCGCCTGCCGCCTGTCGCCTGCCGCCTGCCGCCTGCCTGCCGCCTGCCGCCTGCCGCCTGCCGCCTGTCGCCTGCCGCCCTGTTGCCCGCCGCCCGTTGCCCGTTGCCCGTTGCCTGTTGCCTGTCAGCCCGTCAGCCTGTTGCCTGCTGCCTGTCTGCCTGCCGCCCGCCTGCCTGCCGCCTGCCTGCTGCCCGTCAGCCCGTCGCCTGCTGGCCTGCCGCCTGCCGTGCCTGCCGCCCGTCGCCCTGCCGCCTGCTCGCCTGTCGGTTCTGCCGCCCGGCCGCCTGCCGCCTGCCGCCCGCCGCCTCGCCGCCTGCGCCTGTCAGCCTGCTCGCCTGTTGCCCGTCCGCCTGTTGCCTGTTGCCTGTTGCCGCTCTGCCGCCTGCCGCCTAAGCCGCCTGCTGCCCGCCGCCTGCTCGCTCTGCTTTGCCTGCTGCCTGTTGCCGCCTGTTGCCGCTCTGCTGCCTGTTGCCTGTTGCCTGTCGCCTGCTGCCGCCTGTTGCCTGTTGCCTGCCGCCTGCGCCTGCCGCCTGCTTGCCTTGCTTCGCCTGCCGCCTGCCAGCCTGCCTGCTGCCTGCTGCCTGTTGCCTTGCCGCCTGCTGCCTGTTGCCTGCTTGCCTGTTGCCTGTTGCCTGCCGCCTGTTGCCCGTTGCCTGTTGCCTGTTGCCTGTTGCCTGCTGCCTGGTTGCCTGTTGCCTTGCCTGCTGCCTGCCGCCTGCCTGCTGCCTGTTGCCTGCCGCCTGTTGCCTGCCAGCCTGCCGCCTGCCGCCTGCTTGCCTGCTGCCTGGTGCCTGCTGCCTGTTGCCTGCTGCCTGTCTGCCTGTTGCCTGTTGCCTGTTGCCTGCTGCCTGCCGCCTGCTGCCTGTTGCCTGTTGCCTGTTGCCTGGTTGCCTGTTGCCTGTTGCCCGTCGCCCGTCGCCTGTCGCCTGTCGCCTGCCGCCTGCCGCCTGCGGCCTGTCGCCTGTCAGCCCGTTGCCTGTTGCCTGTTGCCTGTTGCCTGTCGCTTGCCTGCTGCCTGCTGCCTGTCGCCTGTTGCCTGTTGCCTGTTGCCTGTTGCCCGTTGCCTGGTTGCCTGCTGCCTGTTGCCTGTCGCCTGTCGCCTGTTGCCTGTTGCCTGCTGCCTGTTGCCTGTTGCCTGTCGCCTGTTGCCTGCTGCCTGTTGCCTGCTGCCTGTTGCCTGTTGCCTGTTGCCTGTTGCCTGTTGCCTGTTGCCTGTTGCCTGTTGCCTGTTGCCTGCCTGCCTGTTGCCTGTTGCCTGTTTGCCTGCCGCCTGCCGCCTGCCTGCTGCCTGTCAGCCTGCCGCCTGTTGCCTGCCGCCTGCCGCCTGCGCCTGCCGCCTGTCGCCTGCTTGCCTGCCGCCTGTTGCCTGCCGCCTGCTGCCTGCTGCCTGTTGCCCGTTGCCCGCTTGCCCGTCTGCCTGCTGCCCGTTGCCTGTTGCCCGCTGCCTGTTGCCTGCCGCCTGTTGCCCGCTTCGCCTGTTGCCTGTTGCCTGTTGCCTGTTGCCTGTTGCCTGTTGCCTGTTGCTCTGTTGCCTGCTGGCCCGGTCTGTTGCCTGTTGCCTGTTAGCCCGTGCCTGTTGCCTGTTGCCTGTTGCCTGTTGCCGCCGTTGCCTGTTGCCTGTTGCCTGCTGCCTGTTGCCTTTGTTGCTTGTCGCTGCCGTTCGTTGGCCTGCCAGCCTGCCGCCTGCCGCCGTTGCCTGTCGCCTGTTGCCTGTTGCCCGCCTGCCTGTTGCCTGTTGCCTGTTGCCCGTTGCCTGTTGCCTGTTGCCTGTTGCCTGCTGCCTTGCTGCCTGTTGCCTGTTGCCTGTTGCCTGTTGCCCGTTGCCTGCCTGCTGCCTGCCGTGCCTGTGCTGCCTCCTGCTGCCTGCTGCCCGTTGCCTGTTGCCTGCCTGCTGCCTGTTGCCCGCTGCCTGTTGCCCGTTTGCCTGGCCCGTCGCCTGTTGCCTGTTGCCTGTCGCCTGTCGCCCGTTGCCTGTCGCCTGCGCTGTTCTTGCTGCCTGTTGCCCGTCGCGCCCATCAGTCTGTTGCTTGTTGCCTGTTGCCTGCCGTTGCCTGTTGCCTGTTGCCTGTTGCCTGTTGCCTGTTCCGCCTGCTGCCTGTTGCCTGTTGCCTGTTGCCTGTTGCCCTGTTGCCTGTTGCCTGTTGCCTGTTGCCTGTTGCCTGTTGCCTGTTGCCTGTTGCCTGTTGCCTGCGCTTGCCTGTTGCCTGTTGCCTGTTGCCTGTTGCCCTGTTGCCTGTTGCCTGTTGCCTGTTGCCTGTTGCCTGTCGCCTGCTGCCTGTTGCCTGTTAGCCCGTTGCCTGTTGCCTGCCGCCTGCTGCCTGCTGCCTGGCCGCCTGCTGCCCTGCCGCCTGCTTCGCCTCGCCTGTCGCCTGCTGCCTGCTGCCTGCTGCCTGCTGCCTGTCAGTTGCCTTGCCTGCCTGTTGCCTGTTGCCTGTGCCCAGCTGCCTGTTGCCTGTTGCCTGCTGTGCCTGTTGCCTGTTGCCTGTTGCCTGTTGCCTGTTGCCTGTTGCCTGTTGCCTGCCGCCTGTCGCCCGTTGCCTGTTGCCCGTCAGCCCGCTGCCTGTTGCCTGCCGCCTGCTGCCGCCTTTGCCCGCCGTTGCCTGTCGCCTGTTGCCCGCTGCCTGTTGCCTGTTGCCTGTCGCCTGTTGCCTGTTGCCTGCCGCCTGTTGCCTGTTGCCTGTTGCCTGCCGCCTGTCGCCTGTCAGCCTGCCGCCTGTTGCCTGCGGCCTGTCTGCCTGCTCGCCCGCCTGCCTGCCTGCCTGCTGCCGCCTGCTGCCTGCTGCCTGTTGCCCGTTGCCTGTTGCCTGCTGCCTGTTGCCTGTTGCCCGTTGCCTGCTGCCTGTTGCCTGTTGCCTGCTGCCTGTTGCCTGTTGCCTGTTGCCCGTTGCCTGCCGCCGTTGCCTGTTGCCTGTTGCCTGTTGCCTGTTGCCTGTTGCCTGTTGCCTGTTGCCTGTTGCCTGCTCAGCCTGCTGCCTGTTGCCTGTTGCCTGCCTGTTGCCCGCTGCCTGTTGCCTGTTGCCTGTCGCCTGTTGCCTGTCGCCTGTTTGCCCGTTGCCTGTTGCCCGTCGCCTGTTGCCTGTCGCCCGTTGCCCGTTGGCCTGTTGCCTGTTGCCTGTTGCCTGTTGCCTGTTGCCTGTTGCCTGCCTGCCTGTTGCCCGTTGCCTGTCGCCTGTTGCCCGTTGCCTGCCGCCTGTTGCCTGTTGCCTGTTGCCCGTTGCCTGTTGCCTGCCGTTGCCTGTTGCCTGTCGCCTGTTGCCTGCCGCCTGCTGCCCGTCGCCTGTTGCCTGTTGCCTGTCGCCTGTTGCCTGTTGCCTGTTGCCCGTCGCCTGTTGCCCGCCGCCTGTCGCCTGTCCTGCCCCTGCCGCCTGTTGCCTGCCGCCTGCCGCCTGCTGCCGCCTGGGCTGCCGCCCGCTGCCTGCCGTCAGCCTGTCTGTTGCCTGTCAGCTTGGCCTGTCGCCTGTTGCCTGTTGCCTGCTGCCTGTTGCCTGTTGCCTTGCTGCTCTGCCTGCTCTGTTGCCTGTTGCCTGCCTGTTGCCTGTTGCCTGTTGCCGCCTGTTGCCTTTGCCCGTTGCCTGTTGCCTGTTGCCTGTTGCCTGTTGCCTGTTGCCTGTTGCCTGTCGCCTGCTGCCGTTGCTGTGCTGCGCCTGTCGCCTGCTGCCTGCTGCCTGTTGCCTGTTGCCTGTTGCCTGCTTGCCTGTTGCCTGTCGCCTGCCTGCTGCCTGCCTGCTGCCTGCTGCCTGCTGCCCGCTGCCTGTTGCCTGTTGCCTGTTGCCTGTTGCCTGTTGCCTGTTGCCTGTTGCCTGATTGCCCGCTGCCTGTTCGCTGCCTGTTGCCTGCTTGCCTGTTGCCTGCTGCAGCTGCCCTTGCCTGTCGCCCGTTGCCTGTTGCCGCCGCCTGCGCCCGTCTGCCTGCCGCCTGCCGCCCGCAGCCTGCCGCCTGCCGCCTGTCAGCCTGCCGCCCGCCGCCCAGCCCGCCGGGCCTGCTCGCCCTGTTAGCCCGTTGCCTGTTGCCTGTTGCCCGCCTGCCTGTTGCCCCCGCCGCCTGCCGCCTGTCAGCCGCCGCCTGCTGCGCCTGCCGCCCGCCGCCTGCTGCCTGTTGCCTGTTGCCTGTTGCCTGTTGCCTGCCGCCTGCCGCCCGTTGCCTGTTGCCTGCTGCCTGTCGCCTGTCGCCTGCCCCGTGCCTGTTGCCTGTTGCCTGTTGCCTGTTGCCTGCTGCCTGTTGCCTGCCGCCCGTTGCCTGCCGTCTGTTGCCTGTTGCCTGCTGCCTGTTGCCTGTTGCCTGCTTGCCTGTCGCCTGTTGTGTTGTTGCCTGTTGGCTGCTCCGTTGCCTGTCGCCTGCTGGCCTGTTGCCTGTTGCCTGTCAGCCTGTTGCCTGCCGCCTGTCAGCCCGTTAGCCTGCTGCCTGTCTGCCTGTCGCCTGTCCGCCCGTCGCCCGCTGCCAGCCTGTCGCCCGCCGCCTGCCAGCCTGCCGCCTTTCGCCTGCCGCCTGCCGCCTGTCGCCTGAGCCGCCTGTCGCCTGTTGCCTGTCGCCTGCTTGCCCGCTTGCCTGCCGCCTGTTGCCTGTTGCCTGTTGCCTGCCTGTTGCCTGTTGCCTTTGCCTGTTGCCTGTTGCCTTGTTGCCTGCCGCTTCTGCCGCCTGTTGCCTGTCGCCTGTTGCCTGTTGCCTGTTGCCTGCCGTTGCCTGTTGCCTGTTGCCTGTTGCCTGTTGCCTGTTGCCTGTTGCCTGGGCAGCCTTCGCCCGTTGCCCGTTGCCTGCTGCCTGTTGCCTGCCGCCTGTCGCCTGTCGCCTGTTGCCGGCCCGCTGCCTGCTTGCCCGGTTGCCTGCTGCCTGCTTGCCCGCCGCCTGCTGCCTGTTAGCTTGCCTGTTCGTTGCCTGTTTGCCTGTTGCCTGTTGCCTGTTGCCTGCCGCCTGCTGCCTGCCGGCCTGTTGCCTGCGCCTGTTGCCTGCCAGCCTGTTGCCTGCTGCCTGCTTGCCTGCCGCCTGTTGCCTGTTGCCCGTTAGCCTGTGCCTGCCGCCTGCTGCCTGTTGCCTGCCGTTGCCCGTTGCCTGTCGCTGCCTGTTGCCTGTTGCCTGTTGCCTGTTGCCTGCCGCCCGTTGCCTGTTGCCTGCTGCCTGTCAGCCTGCTGCCTGTTGCCTCTGTTGCCTGTTGCCTGTTGCCTGTTGCCTGTTGCCTGTTGCCTGTTGCCTGTTGCCTGTTGCCTGTTGCTGCCTGCCTGTTGCCCTCTGTTGCCTGTTGCCTGTTGCCTGTTGCCTGTTGCCTGTTGCCTGTTGCCTGCTGCCTGTTGCCTGTTGCCTGTTGCCTGTTGCCTGTTGCTCTGTTGCCTGGTTGCCTGTTGCCTGTTGCCTGTTGCCTGTTGCCTGTTGCCTGTTGCCTGTTGCCTGGTTGCCTGTTGCCTGCCTGTTGCCTGTTGCCTGTTGCCTGTTGCCTGTTGCCTGTTGCCTGTTGCCTGTTGCCTGTTGCCTGGTTGCCTGCCAGCCTGTTGCCTGTTGCCTGCTGCCTGTTGCCTGTTGCCTGCTGCCTGCGTTGCCTGTTGCCTGTTGCCTGTTGCCTGTTGCCTGCCTGTTGCCTGTTGCCTGCCGCCTGTTGCCTGCTGCCTGCCTGCCGCCTGTCGCCTGCCGCCTGCCGCCTGTCGCCTGCCGCCTGCTGCCTGTTGCCTGCGCCGCCTGCCGCCTGTCGCCTGTTGCCCGCCGCCTGCCGCCTGCCGCCTGCCGCCTGCCGCCCGTCGCCTGCTTCGCCTGTTGCCTGTTGCCTGTCGCCTGCTGCCTGCCGCCTGTTGCCTGTTGCCTGTCGCCTGTTTGCCGCCTGTTGCCTGTTGCCTGTTGCCTGTTGCCTGTTGCCTGTTGCCTGTTGCCTGTTGCCTGTTGCCTGTTGCCCGCCGCCTGTTGCCTGTTGCCGCCTGTTGCCTGCCGCCTGTTGCCTGCCGCCGTTGCCTGTCGCCGCCTGCCGCCCGCCGCCTGTCAGCCCGCCGCCTGTCGCCTGTCGCCTGCCGCCTGTCAGCCTGCCGCCTGCCGCCTGCCGCCCGCCTGTCGCCCGTTGCCTGCCGCCTGCCGCCCGCCGCCCACCGCCCGCCGCCCGTCAGCCCGTCAGCCTGCCGCCCGCCGCCTGCCGCCCGTCGCCTGCCGCCTGCCGCCCGTCAGCCCGCCGCCTGCCGCCTGTCAGCCCTGCCGCCCGCCGCCCGCTGCCCGCCGCCCGCCTGCCTGTCGCCTGCTCAGCCCGTCGCGCCTGCCGCCCGCCGCCCGTCGCCTGCCGCCTGTCGCCTGTTGCCTGTGCCTGTCGCCCGTCGCCTGTCTGTTGCCTGTCGCCCGTTGCCTGGTTGCCTGTTGCCTGCCGCCCGCCGCCTGCCTGTCAGCCTGCCGCCTGTTGCCTGTTGCCTGCCGCCTGTTAGCCTGCCGCCTGCCGCCTGTTGCCCGCCGCCCGCCTGGCCTGCCTGTTGCCTGTGCCTGCCTGCCTGCTGCCTGCTGCCTGTTGCCTGTTGCCTGCTTCGCCTGTCGCCTGCCGCCTGTTGCCTGCTGCCGTTGCCTGTTGCCTGTTGCCTGCTTAGCCTGTCACCTGTCGCCTGCTGCCTGTTGCCTGTTGCCTGCCGCCTGTCGCCTGCCTGCCGCCTGCCGCCTGTCAGCCGCCGCTGCCCGTTGCCTGTTGCCGTCGCCGCCTGCCGCCTGCCGCCTGCCGCCTGCTGCCTGCCGCCTGGCGCCTGCCGCCTGCTTCGCCTGCCGCCCGCCGCCTGCTGCCTGTCGCCTGTTGCCTGTCAGTTGCCTGCTGCCTGTTGCCCGCCGCCTGTTGCCTGTTGCCTGCGCCTGTTGCCTGTGGTTGCCTGCTGCCTGCCGCCTGCCGCCTGCCGCCTGTTGCCTGCCGCCTTGCCTGCTGCCTGTTGCCTGCTTGCCTGTTGCCTGTTGCCTGGGTTGCCTGTTGCCTGTTGCCTGCCTGTTGCCTGTTGCCCGTCAGCCTGTTGCCTGCCGCCTGTCGCTCTGTTGCCTGTTGCCCGCCCCTGCCTGCCGCCTGCCGCCCGCGTTGCCTGTTGCCTGTTGCCTGTTGCCTGTTGCCTGTTGCCTGCTGCCTCGCCTGCCTGTTGCCTGCCTGCCTGCCGCCTGCCGCCTGCCGCCTGGCTGCCTGCCGCCTGCCGCCTGCCGCCCGCCTGCCGCCTGCCGCCTGCCGCCTGCCTGCCTGTTGCCCGCTGCCTGTTGCCTGTTGCCTGTTGCCTGCCGCCTGTTGCCTGTTGCCTGTTGCCTGTCGCTCTGTTGCCTTGTTGCCCGCCGCCTGTCGCCTGCCTGCCTGCCGCCTGTTGCCTGTTGCCTGTTGCCTGTTTGTTGCTTGTTGCCTGTTGCCTGCTTGCCTGCTGCCTGTTGCCTGTTGCCTGTTGCCTGTTTGTTGTTTGCCTGCTGCCTGTTGCCTACTGCCTGTTGCCTGTTGCCTGTTGCCTGTTGCCTGTTGCCTGCCGCCTGTTGCCTGCTTGCCTGTTGCCTGTTGCCTGTTGCCGCCTGTTGCCTGCTGCCTGTTGCCTGTCGCCTGTTGCCTGTTGCCTGTTGCCTGCTGCCTGTTGCCCGCCGCCTGCTGCCTGCCCGCCGCCTGCCGCCTGTCTGCCTGCTGCCTGTTGCCTGTCGCCTGTGCCTGCTTGCCCGTTGCCTGTTGCCTGTTGCCTGTTGCCTGCCTGTTGCCTGTTGCCTGCTCAGCCTGCTTGCCTGTTGCCTGTTGCCTGTTGCCTGTTGCCTGTTGCCTGTTGCCTGTTGCCTGTTGCCTGTTGCCTGGGTTGCCTGTTGCCTGTTGCCTGTTGCCTGTTGCCTGTTGCCTGTTGCCTGTTGCCTGTTGCCTGTTGCCTGTGCCTGCCTGTTGCCTGTTGCCTGTTGCCTGTTGCCTGTTGCCTGTTGCCTGTTGCCTGTTGCCTGTTGCCTGTTGCCTGTTGCCTGTTGCCTGTTGCCTGTTGCCTGTTGCCCGTTGCCCGTTGCCCGTTGCCTGTTGCCTGTTGCCTGTTGCCTGTTGCCTGCTTGTTGCCTGCCGCCTGTTGCCTGCTGCCTGTTGCCTGTTGCCTGTTGCCTGTCGCCCGTCGCCTGCCGCCCGTCGCCTGTCGCCCGTCGCCCTGCCGCCTGTTGCCTGTCGCCTGCCTGCCTGCCTGTTGCCTGCTTGCCTGCTGCCTGTTGCCTGCCGCCTGTTGCCTCTGCCTTGCCTGCCGCCTGTTGCCTGTTGCCTGTTGCCTGTTGCCTGTTGCCGTTGCCTGTTGCCTGTTGCCTGTTGCCTGTTGCCTGCCGCCTGCTGCCTGTTGCCTGCCTTCGCCTGTCGCCTGCTGCCTGTCGCCTGTCGCCTGCCGCCTGCCTGCCTGCCGCCGCCTGTGCCTGTTGCCTGCCGCCTGCCGCCTGCTGCCTGCCGCCTGCTGCCTGTTGCCTGTTGCCTGTCGCCCGTCGCCTGCTGCCCGCCGCCTGCCGCCGGTTGCCTGTTGCCTGTTGCCTGTTGCCTGTCGCCTGCCGCCTGCCGTTGCCTGTTGCCTGTCCTGTCGCCTGCCGCCTGTTGCCTGTTGCCTGTTGCCTGCTGCCTGTTGCCTGTTGCCTGTTGCCTGTTGCCTGTTGCCTGTTGCCTGTTGCCTGTCGCCTGGTTGCCTGTCGCCTGTTGCCTGTCGCCCGCCGCCTGTGCCTGTGCCTGTTGCCGTCGCCCGTTGCCTGCCGCCTGCTGCCTGTTGCCTGCTGCCCGTTGCCTGTCAGCTCTGCTGCCTGTCGCCTGCTGCCTGCCGCCTGTCGCCCGTCCGCCCGCTGCCGTTGCCTGTCGCCTGTCGCCAGCCGCCCGCCCCTTTTTGCCTGTTGCCTGTCAGCCCGCCGCCTGCTGCCTGTTGCCTGTTGCCCGTGCCTGTTAGCCCGCCGCCTGTCGCCTGCTGCCTGCTGCCTGTTGCCTGTTGCCAGTTGCCTGCTGCCTGCCGCCTGCCTGCTGCCTGTCGCCTGCCGCCTGTTGCCTGCTGCCTGCCGCCTGCCGCCTGGTGCCTGTTGCCTGTTGCCTGTTGCCTGCTGCCTGCCGCCGCCTTTGCCTGTCGCCTGGTTGCCCGCCTGGCCTGGCCGCCTGCCGCCTGCCAGCCTGTTGCCTGTTGCCTGCTGCCCGTCAGCCTGCTGCCCGCGCCTGCCGCCTGTTGCCCGCTGCCTGTTGCCCGTTGCCTGTTGCCTGTTGCCTGCCGCCTGTTGCCTGTTGCCTGCCTGCCTGCCGCCTGTTGCCTGTCGCCTGCCTGCCGCCTGCCGCCTGTTGCCTGTTGCCTGTTGCCTGTTGCCCGCCGCCTGTTGCCTGTTGCCTGTTGCCTGTTGCCTGTTGCCTGTTGCCTGTTGCCTGCTGCCTGCGTTGCCTGTGCCTGCTGCCTGTCGCCTGCCGCCTGTTGCCCGTCTGCCCGGCCCGCGCCTGTTGCCTGTTGCCTGCCGCCTGCTGCCTGCGCCGTTGCCTGCCGCCTGTTGCCTGTTGCCTTTGCCTGGTTGCCTGTTGCCTGTTGCCTGCCGCCTGTCGCCTGCTGCCTGCTGCCTGTTGCCTGTGCCAAGGCCTGTTGCCTGCTGACCTGTCGCCTTTGCCTGCCGCCTGCCGCCTGCCGCCTGTTGCCCGCCGGCCTGTTGCCTGGGTTGTCGGTGCCCGCTCCTGTTGCCTGTCGCCTGCTGCCCGTTGCCTGGGTTGCCTGGGTTGCCTGGGGCCGGCTGCCTGCCGCCTGCTGCCTGCTGCCTGCTGCCTGCTGCCTGTTGCCTGTAGCCAACTGCCTCTTGCACTGCTGCCTGCCGCCTGCCGTCTGTCAGCTCCTGGCAGGCCGCTGCTGGCCTGCCGCCTGCCAACTGTCAGTCTGTCAGTCTGTCAGCCTGCCAGTTTTGTCAGTCTGCCGCTCCTGGGCCGGGTCTGCTTCTTCGGCCTGTCAGCCTGTCGCCTGTTGCTCCAGCCGTTCTGTTGCCTGCCGCCTGTTGCCTGTTGCCCGTTGCCTGCTGCCTGCCGGGGCTCTGCTTGCCTTGTTGCCTGCTTGCCTGTTG
>NW_024571857.1:0-2367 GCF_018153835.1 Drosophila eugracilis | reverse complement strand
ATTTGAAAAAATCATAAATGTGGTCCCGTAGATAGACACATAACACAGACGAATAAGACAATAAATATCAAATAATAATATATAAAAAATATACGAAAATAATTTAGCAATGACACAACAGAAAATCTCAACCAAATTCGGGATGCGATAATAATAAATGTGTATAGGGGGATTATTCTAAAGAGTATTGCAGCAGGCGGTTGTTTTTATGTTCGATAGGTAAAAAATATGAACTGTAACTATTTTTTTATAGCTTTGCTTTTATTGATTGAATCTACTCTTAATTTTGAGACTAACAATGAGTTGACGAATGTTAACATTAAAATTTAAATAACAGTATACTAAGACTGCATTCTGACTTGTAGCCTGTAACGAACAATTCTTTAGTGAGTTCTGGGATTTGTCTTTGCGGGTGCACACTATAGGGTGCGGCTCTTGCTCGTCTGCTTTGGGGGGGAGGTCTTGCTTGGACAAACCCTTACACTAGCTACTTATTATTATTTTTAAGACCAGAAAAGAGTGTGCTGACGAAAATAAAATTCGATAATCGAAACCGGAAGAGGAAATAGATAAATTTCAAATGAAATAGGATAGAGAGAAAGAAAGATGGAAGAGATTGAGAAAAGTTGACGATTAATTAATAGAATATTCTAACATTATTATCAATTCAAAAAGAAGGAAAAACATTTTTTAGAAAAAAAGAACGTAATAAGATCTTTTACTTCAACGATCAAAATGTCATTTGCTTGTACTATTAAGTACTCAAATTTAATTGTTTTAAATTATTTTTTTTCTCCTATTAACTTTACTAAATTGTCACTTTAATCTAATTTTTTTTTTAATTTTTTTCCCAAGAGGCTGTCGGCTTAAGGTTCTTTCAATTCAATAAGTTGACGAATCTTAACGTTAAAATTTAACTAACAGTATACTAAGAATGCATTCTGGCTTGTAGCGTGTAACGAACAATTCTTTAGTGAGTTCTGTGATTTGTCTTTGCGGGTGCACACTATAGGGTGCAGCTCTCGCTCGTCTGCTTTGGAATTGGAGGTCTTGCTTGAACAAACCCTTACACTAGCTACTTATTATTATTTTTAGACCAGAAATGAGTGTGCTGACGAAAATAAAATTCAAGAATCGAAACCGGAAGAGGAAATAGATAAATTTCAAATGAAATAGGATAGAGAGAAAGAAAGACGGAAGAGATTGAGAAAAGTTATAGAACAGCGATGCCACAGATGTTGACGTGGTCGCGAAATGCCCTCCCAACCTATGATCACCATTCTTCAGAGCTAGGCTCCGGTGACACCTAATGCCCTACAATTGTGGAAACATCAGCAGAGATTTCATACATTTTCGGGCTTAAAAAAAAGGTAAGATTAATTAATAGAATATTCTAACATTATTATCAATACAAAAAGAAGGAAAACAATTTTTTAGAAAAAAATAACGTAATGAGATCTTCTACTTCAACGATCAAAATATCATTTGCATGTACTCAAATTTAATTGTTTTAAGTTAATTTTTTTCTCCTATTAACTTTACTAAACTGTCCCAAGGGGCTGTCGGCATAAGGTTCTTTCAATTCGTTTTCTTTTTTCCCGTGGATAATTTTATTATTAGTTCAACTCAAAGGGTGCTAAGCGAACGGATATGCATTGATCATATATATATAAATACACAAAACAAACTCACTGCCATTGACTTGATTCCAGCGGCGAAAGATCGATCTCCCGGTGGTAGCTGTGAAAGCGAAATTGAATGAGAAAATATTCTATGCATCCCTTTACTTAAACCCTTAGTTAGAACTGACGGAAAATGAACATTCTGATCTCCCAATTTTTAAGCTTGTGCCACTATGGTTTCTTTACATCCATTTTCTTTCTTTTAATTCATGATTGCATGTTTCGCACTTCTTGTTTATATTAGACGGACTAGAGCAGCAGGAGAGCTTGAAAGGTTTTCAGGTTATGTAAGCCTGATTTTACTTATTTTTACACATTCTCCTCGTTATATTTTTTGTTCTGCCGCTGCTGCAGGTATATATGGTTCACTTTTCTCTATGTGCCACTTTGCAAGGTGTATCTTTAGATCCGCTTAGCTTTGGGGCACGATGTAAAAATCATGCCCCCACTGCCTTGTGCTGGGTCTTCCGCGGATGCCAATATTCTTGGCGAATGCGAGAAGTAGATATTCTAGGAAAATTTTGGGGGTTAGAATTACCAAAAAAAAAAAAAATGTGCTTTGTTCGCTTACATCTGAATTCGCTAAGGTGAGGACTTAGCTCCAAATGCAAATTAATTTTTTCCCATCCAGCCACGCCTACCCTTACGCCTACAAAACCAGGAAAACCAAAAACGCAAAAATCCT
>NW_024571856.1:0-2381 GCF_018153835.1 Drosophila eugracilis | reverse complement strand
GAGTGGAGTGGCATAGCTTTTTACACTGTGCGAAATATCTTGAATTTTTGCAAATTATATCCGATTGTTCTATGAGAGTCAGCAGGTGATTACAGACGTCCGATCAGGTATGTATAAAAATAGTAAAATATAAAATATAAAATATAAAATATAAAATATAAAATATAAAACATAAAATATAAAAATATGTATCATAAAAATTATTAAAAACATAAAAATATAAAAACATAAAACATAAAAAATATAAACATAAAATCATAAAAAACATAACATAAAAACATAAACATGTACCATAAACATAAAATATAAAAATATAAACATAAACATAAAAACATAAAACATAAAACATAAAACATAAAATATAAAACATGTACCATAAACATAAAACATAAAACATAAAAATTGATAAAACATGTACCATAAACATAAACATAAAAAATATAAACATAAAAATATAAAAACATAAAATTATGCGCAAAATATTAAAAAACATAAAAACATAAACATAAACATAAAACATAAAACATAAACATAAAAATATAAACATAAAAACATAAAAACATAAACATAAACATAAAACATAAAACATAAAACATAAACATAAAAACATAAACATAAAAATGAGCAAACATAAAACATAAAACATAAAAAAACATAAACATAAAAACATAAAAACATAAAATCATAAAAACATAAAACATAAAAACATAAACATAAACATAAAACATTAAAAACATAAAAAAATAAAATCATAAAATATAAAACATAAACATAAAAATATAAAATATAAAAACATAAAAAAACATAAAAACAAAATATAAAAATTAAAAACATAAAAACATAAAAATCATAAAAACATAAAAACATAAAACATAAAACATAAAAATCATAAAAATATAAAATATAAAAATAAAAATAAAAAAACATAAAATATAAACATAAAAATAAAAAATATAAAATATAAAAATAAAAAATATAAAAATATAAAAATATAAAAAATAAAAAATATAAAATATAAAATATAAAAATATAAAATATAAAACATAAAATAAAAATATAAAATATAAAATATAAAATATAAAACATAAAAATATAAAAACATAAATATAAAATATAAAAACATAAAAATATAAAATATAAAATATAAACATAAAAATAAAATATAAAATAAAAACATAAAAATATAAAATATAAAATATAAAACATAAAACATAAAATATAAACATAAACATAAAAAATATAAAATATAAAATATAAAAATATAAAAATATAAAATATAAAATATAAAATATAAAAACATAAAATATAAAATATAAAATATAAAATATAAAATATAAAATATAAAAATATAAAATATAAAAAAATATAAAATATAAAATAAAAAAATATAAAATATAAAATATAAAATATAAAATAAAAATATAAAATATAAAATATAAAATATAAAATATAAAAATATAAAATATAAAATCATAAAGATATAAAATATAAAAATAAATAAAATAAAACATAAAAATATAAAATATAAAATATAAAATATAAAAAAATATAAAAATATAAAAATAAACATAAAAAAATAAACACAAAATGAAAAAGTCCAATTATGATGCAGTAAAAAATTAGACATTCCTTGAGGCTTTTAAATGCATGACCATACACAACTGCTCTTTTATGGAGAATCCGAGGAGGGAGACCTGTACCTGTACCATTCAAAAAAGTTCATGGTCACAAATTATGAGAATCGAGGAGGACAGCGCTACTCATCAAAAATAAGATTTCAAGCGCTGGATGAACGTCCTTAGCGTGGTAAGCGACTGGACGTTGAGTGGGAGTGGCACATAGCTTTTACACTGTGCGAAATATCTTGAATTTTGCAGTATAATCGATTGTTCCCGCGGAGAGCTATAGGATATAGACGTCCGATCAGGTCGATTTCTCAAACTTGATCTGCGTACACATGTTTTAGGATGACTATGAAAGTTTTTAAGTCGCCATTTAAAAACTGAGCTCGAAAACGGTATTGAAACAGACGGACAAGCGGACAAACAAAAACTCAAACCAAAATTTTAATAGTCTCTGCAAGGGTATATATAAATGCATGGCCCTACAACGCTTTTATGAGAATCGAGGAGGAGAGCTGTACCTGGTACCATCAAAAAGTTTCATGGTCGTCACAAATTATGAGAATCGGGGAGGACAGTGCTGTACTATCAAAAAAAAGATTTCAGCGTTGGATGAACTTTTAGCGTGGTAGTAACGACTATGGGCGTTGAGTGCAAAATTGGCATGGCTTTTACTGTTGCGAAATATCTTAATTTTGCAAATTATATCCAGTTGTTCCTATGAGAGCTATAGGATATAGACGTCCGATCAGGTCGATT
>NW_024571855.1:0-32948 GCF_018153835.1 Drosophila eugracilis | reverse complement strand
AAATTATCTCTACGAAAAATAAAGACAAACAACAGAAACGAAGACCAGACAGCAACAAAAAAAAAACAAAAACCGAATAAATGTTGAAAAAATTGGAAAGTGAATAAATGGTTTTTGGCCTGGTCAGCTGCCACATAATTGTTGTTGCCATGTTTGTTGCTTTTGTCCAGCTATTTGGCGCAATCTTTGCATATAAATTAGCCAGAAAAATGCCTTTTTCAAATGGGCGAAGAGAACAACAGTGAAAAACATAGAACCAGAAAACAGAAACAGAAACAGAACTCCAATTTGAGTGACTGACAGGCGGCAAAGTTGGCTTTTTTAACTGGGCTAACTGCGATGGCCCCCTTTTTCGGTGGCAGTAGAAGAATAAGCGTTTCGGGGTCAACTAGCTGTAGCTCCCCGAACGAAATGGAGATGAACACGAAGTTGCAGATGAGGCTGGAAATGTAAGTGGTGGCATAATGGGAGCACCACATCAGCCCAAGACACGAGTCTCCAACAACTCCGAGATAAATCAAAAATTGTCGGATAGCCAAGAAAGAGGGAAGGATGAGGAAGGCGGCAAGGGGTATTACGAAAACAAAAACAAAAAAATAGCGACTAATGTTAGGCATAAATAATGCAACAAGGGACAGCGAAGAAACGCTGCCAAGCCCATAAGCCCCCAAGTAATTAAGTCAAAAATAGCCAAAAGTCAAAGGGACTGCAGTGGAAGAAATATATATATACTCCTATGATTCAGATGGCTTAAAAATGTGATATATTTTTTGATATTTTCCCATGAATGTATATTTGTGCATAAGTGTTTTTATTTTTTATAATATTTTTTGGGAATTTCTTTATATAAATTATGTTTTTAACAAGTTTGAGTAATTCTTTTTAAATATTAAGAAATGTTTTCTTTTCTTTAAATATTTTTTAAATGATTTATTGGCTTGATCATAAAAATATTATTCTTGTTTTGAATTTTTATATTAACTATATTTGAAACCTAATTTATGAATAACTAAATTTATGTTTTTATTTTTTTTAAATATTTCTGATGCATATTTTTGAGTTTTAAAAATCTATGAAAGTGTAAGTAGTTCTTAAATTTCTAAGAAATTTAATGAATTATTTAATATTATAATATTTAAAAATATTTTTAAAATGAATAATTGAAATATTACTAATTTAAATGCAATTTATTAATATTATTTAGTCATGCCTTTTATCAAAAATGTTTTTAATAATTTAAAATGACTTTCAAAATACCAAGAAATTTGGTTTAGTAAACATTTTAAACTGAAATATCTTAAATCATTTCCAAACCATTTCTAACACTTGACTAATCTAAAGATGAACCATATTTTAAAATCATATTTCCTTCATTTTCCTTCTTTCCATTTCGTTCACTGCACCAAACAAAAAGAAAAGCCAGCCGAAGGGGAAAACCAAGAAGGATTTCTGGGGTAATGAAGGGCGCCAACGGAAGTGTTTATGTTTTGAATATTATGTTTTTAACAGAGAAAATCCCAAAAGCAAAAAGAGGAGCATGAAGGGTAAAGAAAATTGTCTTGCGTGGGCGGTGGGGAAAACAAAAGAAATGAAAAGCCCCTTTGATTGTCAAGTTCAGGGGGAGAGACAAGGAGAAATGAAAATGAAAATTGTTTCTGTTTCGGTTTTTAGTATTCAGTTTTTTTCATTTTTCACTCCATCTAACGACAATGTGACAATGCAGCTTGCGGATAATAATTATTAACAAAACTGTGCCCAAGGCCACGCCCCCAGCCGCCCTAAAAGACCATTGTTTAGACAGATATACCCACCCATAACCGCCTTGCCTTGATGTGTCGCTCTCACAGCCATAAAGCCATAACCATCCGCAAGGTATCAATTACCAGACTCTAATGCGAAAATAACAAGCCACAAAGGAATGGCCAAGAAAATTTCAGATGAAGGAAAGGGAAAAATGGGAAAACTCTTGCTGGAATCTAAGCTCAGCTCGTGGAAAGGCTGACCAACAATGTAGCTGTGCGGAAAAGAAAGAAACACCACTGCATTGATGGCGTGAAATGAAGTGCAGTGGGTGACAAACTTATAGGAAAAACAAATAGAAGAAAAATAGAAAAAAGAAATAGAAAACTAAATAGAAATAAGTGGAAAGATAGAAAGTGGTAAAACCAGAACTTGCGCAACAAAGTTTCCAATCATTTCAATGGCATATTGTCAATCAAAAGCTCTCAAACAGCTATTATTTGTTCAAACTTATCGAACTGAAAGGCGCTTCTGATGGAAAACTTAATGCCATTGAAATGTTGGCACTCAGATAAGACGGAAAGTGTCTTGCGAGAATGATAATGAACTTGACAACTTCAAAACTGTCGTTCTACCAAGGGAATTAAACAGGGAAAACCCATTTAATGGTAGAGAATGACATAAAAATCACAAGACAAGGTATTTCGCAACCTATTATTAAGAGTTAAAGTTCTAGAATTAAACCAGAATTAACTGAGATATATATCTATACATTTTCCCCTTAAACTCTATACCCAATAACCCCATTTCTCCCACTCTTAACCACCCAATTCACGCCACGCAAATGCATTAACCATTTTCCATTTAGCCACACTTCAACTCAACTCATCAAGGCAAACACAAAGAAAATAACTGAATTTGCGGTGAAATTTGTTAACTGGCCAACAAAAGTTGGCATTACTGAAGGGGAAAACGGCAGGGAAAACCGCTGGACGATGCACCCATTATGACAACGTCGCTCAACCGCAGCGACCAAAGGAATGTGACAACAGGAAAATTGCATAAAAAAAAAAAGAGAGTGCTCTCGCTTCGAGGGGAAAACAGCCAAAGGGAGCTCTCATCAAAAACGCATCTATCACTGGACAGATTGCACAAAAGCTATAGGGGATACCATCTAGTAGCTGCCTCAATTAGCCAAAAACCGGGAAACACATTTGGAGAATGGCTATTCAGAGGGAAAATGCTTCAGGAAGTGTGTAAAATTAATGAGGTTTTCAGCTACCTCGGAGCTAATTTTTAGTGACCTATATTTTAGTTAGTTTTTCCACATTAATCATACTTCTTGAATGATTTTTTATATATCTACTTTAGGATTATAAAATTGATATTTTAGACAATTGTTTTGAGAAATTCCGCCATAAATTTAGTACATATTTGTTTATTTTTTATGTTCAATATTAAACATTAATAAAGATAATAAGTTCGAGCCATAATTCCTCATATTTAAAATACAAATTAAGAGCTAATAAATTGGCAAAACAATTTATAAAAGAAGCGGAACGGAACCCCTCTCTTGAGCTATAAACCTTCTCATTTCTAATCACACTTACTCTTTTAAGTGTAAGTGTTAACTAGCTCTTAATCCCTCCAACTTAAAAGCATACTTTACTAGCTTTTATCCTAGTTAAACCCACCTCCCCCTTTCCATAATCTATTTACTTACCCAGCTGGCGATGATCCCTGGCTGACGCTCTTGCCACCGCTCGTATGTATGTGACGCTGAGGGGGTGTGGGCTGATGATGAGGCGACGAGGTCGCCGAGACAGTGGGCGTGCCACCGTTAGAGGAGTTACTGCCCCCGCCCATTTGCCCCTGACCCGGCAATTTGCGCTTTGGTGATAGCTCCTGGGCATTCTCGCAGACATTTTCCGTGTTGACGACCTGCTCCAGCATGTGTATCTTCAGCATGATTGATGGATTTGATTGACTGGCGTTGCTTTTGTTTTTGTTTTGATTTTGATTTTGGTTTCGTATTTTTGGTTTTGAAGTATTTTTGGTTATGTTTGTTTTGGTTTTTCTTCCCTTTTTTTTTAAGAATGCTTTTAGTTTTTCACATTCACTTCACTTTTTTCATTTTGCTGCTGCACAGAGGGAAAATTTCAAGAATATGTTAAATTTGGTTTGACTTTCCCTTCTATCTCTCTCTCTCTATTTCGCTCTCTATCTTTTACCGATTATTAATTAAACTTTAGGTTGTGGTCACTTGAGCCGCATTTCCCTTACGCACGTTTTACAGCCGTTGGGAAACCGAATTTTATGTGGCCAGCAATAAAAGAATGGAAATTTAATAAGTTTATGTGGGCCGACTTTATGGCCATAAAACCTGATAAAAAAAACCAAAAGAATCTTGTCTTGAAAAAACAAAGAAAATCACTCAAAGGCAAATATAAATGGGAATTCTGGGCGGGGGTTTGAGTGCACATTATTAAAAAGTAATGCTGGAGCTGAAAAGTCTGCCCAGCAGAGCGAGGAAAAGCGCGTGAAAATGCGTGCAAAACAGAGAGGAGACAACAACAAACAGCCCGCATATGTTTTCCAAGAGGCAGGTTGGAAAAGCCTCGGGGCAAAACCACTTGCCAGGGCAGTCACTTAAGCCGCCCCCACCTAACCACCCACCTAACCTCTCTCCTCTAAGAACCTTCCATAAACCCTCATAAAGCGGCAAAAGGAAAACTTCGTGGCGAACCTGCCCCACTGACAATTGGCTTAGGTCTAAAATGAGGCAAAGAAAATGTGGAAATTTCCTGGAGGCTTAAGAAGAGGTGGGCCCGGGAAAAAGGTAATGTGCTACTGACGCACGTGTCCAAGTGCCGCCGCCTCCTCCGCTGGAAAAGGGAGAGTTGATTTATGATTTACGGCATTGACTGAAGGCATCTGGCCGTCAAAAACCCATGGAGCCACTCCTCCGGACTCCCAGAATCTCCCTTCTCCGCGCTCCACTCTCCAAGGCCAAGCAACTCGCTTAAGTGGTAATGTGCGTACATAACGAGTGCCGTGAATGGTATTATATCAGATTTTTTGGTTGTGGGGAGTGGGAGGTGATGATAAGAGGGTTACTCAAAGCTAGACGAGCCAGAATTTGTGGAAAACTGAACCTGTTACGGCCAGGAGAAGATGAGCTGTACTTGTTTTAAGCTACTTACGACTGTTGTATGGTCTTGTTGGGTAAACTGTTACGGGGAAATGGCAGTAGTTAGGGGGAATATTAGTATATAAGATGAGAAGCTGCAGTTTAAGAATCATTATTAGCTATAATACTTAATAAATACGAAGTAATAAGGCCTTTAAGTCATATATTTTTACCAAAGAGCGCAAAAAATCAATCAAATTTTACTCTTTCTTGGCATAGGCAAGTAATATTACGACTATATACTCGTCTGTAAAGTATATATTGTAATTATTACACATATTTCGAGTAATTAAGTACTCCTAAACGTGGCCTTTCAAGCATAAAACGCCTTTACCTCAACCACAATGTAAATTCTGATAATTTCCTTTCACTTTCTCCCACATAAAGCCAAAATTTTGGCCCTAAAATTCGCAAAGGAATATTAAATTACTTCTGCAGAAGCATAAACCAAATCCTCAGCCTCATTTAATTTATTAGATTTAACCCACAAAGTCAGGCAAAACATAAGCCAACCGATATGATTACTTAACTTCAGCCCTAATGCCCCTTCAATGCCGTTGACCCAAATTTGGCAAATCTGTAAATCTTCTCGGCAACATTTGCCAAATCACTTGCCCAGATTGAGATACCTCAGAGTAATGCAATTACCCAATGTAAAGACTATATACATATATATAATTCGTTTCGACTCAAATCGCATTAAGAGCAATCAAAATTTATGCGGCCATCGCTTTCAGGCTCAACACGCAACTTCCGTTGTTGCAAATTCGTCATTTCCGCAAAAAAAAAAATAGCAACAGGCATTCAGTCAGGTGAGAATGATAAAAAAAATAAAAAGTACAAAATAGAAAAATAAAAAATAATGACACAGAAAATAATCTCATAATAAACTCAACTTGAAACGAAATTGAATTACGTGGCGTAGAAAACAATTTGCGAGCGCGAGTGCAAAATAATTCTTTTTTCTGCATTATAAAAAACGCATATAGAATAATTTATTTAAATCAGGCTCGGCAGCAACCGCCCCCAAGTCGGCGACGACGACAACCTTTTATGGTGTCATGCAAAAACTGAGAAAATATCTATAAAAATTTTATATTCATTCGGTTGTTGTTGTTGCGGTTGTTGGCTGTGGACAAATTAATGTCAACAGAATCGGAGATTCGAGGGGAAAAATGGATGGTATGGATGTGAGTGGGCTGTTGGGCTAATAGTTGATTCCAGTCTCGCTGTAAAGAAAACCCACCCACAGTGGGTGGCCTTTCTCATAAGTAACATAGAGAATAGAGAAGGCAACTGGCAACTGGCAACTGTGTCATCCAAACAATGATAATTTTTTTATTGTTGCCTCATTCAATTTGGCATTTTTATTGATGTGTTGTGATCCGAGTTGCAAATGAAATTGTGCGGATTTCTTATAGATTTTTATTTTTGTTTTTCTCGGTTTTATTCCTTTGATTGGGTTAATGAAGGCCAAAGTTTGGCTTGCCAAAGAGAGAGAAGTTGTTTATGCAGATACTTGGCAGATGATATGTGGCTGAGCAGGGAAGTCTTTTGGAAAAGCTTCGCTCCATTGAATTTTGTTATGATAATCCAGATATTCAACGATATATCTTCATCAATTTGTTTGGAAATGCTTTACCTCGACATGGTTTTATATTTACTTTCCTGAGTCACAAGTTCTTTAGAAGTCTTAGCTGTTTTGTCTTCTTCCCAAAACCAACTTCTTTACTTTCTTACTTTTTCTTTCAGTATCAACAATTATTCATTGATAAGTATGTCAAGTTCTCGACATACTCAAACATTCGCTAAACCCCTTCATATATACAGCTCTTCCCCCCAACTCTCCTACCAAATAATTGCGTCAACGTTTCGCAATCAGATTTCAGTTAGTACTTTATGGCCATAACTTTGTGTCGATACGTCATAAACAGAGTATTTGAGCTGCGGGCCACTAAAAGCAAACCATCTATTGAGTCACCAAGTGGAATATTGTTTTTTTCTTATCGAAAATGGGCATGGGATGGGTGTTCTTATCAATCTTGAAATATATATTTGATATGCTAGAGGGAAAATGTTAGGAAAATTTTTAAGCCGCTGTGGCAACATCCGGATTTCCCACTCCACATTTTTGGCAAGTTCAAAGTTGCCTGCCTTCCGTATGTACATTTCCCTATTTTCCTGCTAAGTGGGAGTATTTTTCGGGGACCGAACAATTTGTTGCTTGTTACGCCGTTACACGTGTTCAAATATTTATGCCCTGACAAATTCTGTAAACAAATTTGTCTTCTCTTCTCCGGCCTGGCTTGGTTTCATGTTGGTTTTTCTTTTTCTAGCCCGGCTAACAAACATCAACAGCTGTTGGCAGACCAACTTGCTCCGCTTTTCTGTTTTCTATTTTATTTCTGTGAGAGGAATTCTAGTAGATTGTGACTTCTGTTCGGTTTTTGTTTCAGGTTTAGTATCGGTTGGTTGTATGCTATTGGTATCTTATCTTATCGCCTGCCAATTTGGCTGAATAATCAGCTTTTGGCTGAGCGCAACCTTGACTACACCCACAAAACCTCCTTCCCTTCTCTTCGTTTCGGGGAGTTACTTTGTGTCGGACAGGGAAAATGTTACAGATATTTCGGTTTGTAAGTTTAGTCTAATGGGAAATTGATGTAGCTACTTAGTTTGATATACTGAAACTATAGCAGGGGACAGCTCTGGCACATGGCTCGATTTTTGTGGATGAAAATGGAAGTTTAGTTGGGATTTTGCTAAGTGTCGATTAACTAAATGGCAAAGTGAGGAACATGAATGTTTCCTTTAATAATATCACTTAAAACGCGTTTAAATTACATCTCCGATCCCATTTACATGAAACTTTTAAATGCAATTAAGACCAAGAAACTTTGATATTACGTTTCCTCCGACTTCCCCTCACCGAAATTCAAATCTTGTTACTGGTAAAGATATTTTTAGAATATTTTTCCTAGGCAAAGGAGACCTTCGGAACACTTTGCTGCCAACTTGCCATAAAGTTTTGATTTGCCACCACCTTAACCCTTGACAGCCGATAAACAAGAGAACTTCAAAGTCAAATGACCTTCGCTTGTAATAATTCTTTGGCAAAAATATTAGTTTCATCATATTTTTGGGGGAAAAGTCGGCCTGGAAAACTGGATATTTTATTATTTTCTTTGGCACAGGTGCAAACAGGTCGTAAACAAAAAAAAATGGCTGGAAAAAATATGGAAAAATCGAGGCAAAGGCAATTAAAGTGAGCACTAAAACATAGAAGCAGAAGCAGATACCGCCTGAATTTTCCATTGCCCATTTCCCATTCGGATCCCAGCCATTTGGCACTGGGCCATGTCATGGGAGAAGCGGCGGCACACGCCCCATAAATTAAATTCGCGTGTGTTTTTGCAACAACAACAACAATAAAAAACACACGACGTAAAGGGTGGAAGATGAGGGGGGCAGCAGGGAATCTGAGGCTGCCGAGATAAGCAAGAGGGCATCGGCAAAACGGTAAATTTTGCAGCAGCCTACAAAGGATATAAAAATGCAAAACTTTTGTATAGACCTTAAGATACTTAGTACTTTCACTTAGCTATTATAGTCTCTATAAAATTAATTAACAAAAAGTTAAACCAGATATAAAATGTAATTCAATTTAAATAGAAAACTATATACATTTCCTTTTCTTCAAATTTTCAATTAAATTTTCACGATAAAGGACTACAAAATCTCCCTAAACCAAAATCCCATCATACCCTTGCTTTATTTTAAGAACAAGTTACAAAAAGAGAATCCAAAATCAATGCAGGCGAATGACACGCCGAGGTTTTGGCCCTCCCGCTCGCACCCGCATGCTCGCACCGTCTCTTTCTGAGCCAAGCTTTTGTGCTGGCTGCACTTCAACTTGAACTCTCGAGTGATGGCGAGAAAGAGAGGGGCGACTAAAAGTGAGAGGGATGACAAGACAATTGATGGGCCAGACAGATGGAGAACGATGAATGGACAGGCGGAGAATCTGAGACGTGGTAAAGGAGAATCTCAGAAAGCGGAGTAAGCAGAGAAGAGACCGAAGCAGATAGCAAGAGATGTGGCCAAAAAAGCAGCCGTTTTCTTGGGATTGTTTTTTAATTCAGCTTTCTGTTATTGTCCGTATTTTCACACCGAGCAGAGAGACAAGGCCAATTTTCTACCCGAGTTCATTTACATTCCGCATGGCTGAGGTTTACTTTACATCCCAAAGAAATTCAATGGGCCAGAGCTACTGCAATCTCTTCCACCTTCCAAACCTCTTACCAAAAACCAAAAAAAAAAGATATCTGTCAAAAGGCAAACATCCGATTCGGTCAGCGGGAATCTCTTCACGAATGGCATGAATATTTGATGAGCTGTCGTTTACCTTTTTCGCCCTCGGAAAGAACTGCAACAAAAAGTCGGAGCCCCAAAAATGCAACAGGCTAAAGCAAACAAAGGAAAAACTGGTAGGGGTATGGGAGTATCGAGGTATCCAGGTGAACGTGGAATGGGAGCAGATTGCCAAAAGTGGGTGATAAAGTGCAGGCGGTATCGACCGATTTACCCTGATGAATCATGGATGCTCTTGAGATTGTGTCAACTTCTTTCCATTCTTTTTTGTTTTTAACAAACATTTCTGATAAGATAGCAGATTTATTATATATTTAAATATTTACTTAGATAACATCTTTTGTCATTCAAGAAATGTATAGAAGATGAATATTTAATTTGCGTTCTAAAATTCCACAAAAAACACTTTCCCATGTCTGGGCAGCTGTTGACCATTAAAAAATATATGTTTCTTATGATCGAGCCACTCAGAGATCTCGTATTACCCCGTTTTCTGGAAAGTGCAACTGGAATGCCAGAAAACTGCAGCTGGCTTTGCCAGTGAAAACGGAAAAACAACCAAAAACACAAACAGCAGTCGCAAAATTCGCACACACATGCCAATAAATATTTTTGCAACTTGCAGCGGGACAAAAATCGAGAAAAAATTTAACGAAAATGAAAAGTCAACAGCAGAAAACACAACAACAACAACAACAGAAACTGCGAACTGAAATCATTTCAGGCCAGAAACCCGTTTTAAAAGCCAAAAAGAAATTCACGTGCTCTGCAAATTTACCATACTTTTTACTTTTTTTCTCACTTTTTACCTTTTTTTTTGCCTTTGGCAATGCATATTAACAACAAAACAACAACAACCAGCTTGATAACAGGCAGTAACAGCAACAGCAACAACAACAAAATGGGAGGAGCAGTAGTAGAAGAAGAAGAAGTAGCAACATTGTCATTTAACGGGACTAACGAACAGGGCGCAAGAAGTGGCGGAAAAAATGCGTGGATTTTAATTTGCATTTTTGCAAGTCGGAAACGAGAAAAACCAAAAGAGAAATAAGCGGTTTTCCCAAAGGAGATGAATCGGAGTAAACTTTGTTATAAATGGAACAAAAAGTTAAATTTTCATACTGTAAAAGTTTATGTTTAACCATCCATCTTAGCCATCTTAAAACACTTTTCTTATCAAACAAGTCATCTTAAACCGGTAACAAAGACGAATAAACCGATATTCTTTTATTTGTCTCAAAAATATCAAAAACTCATAAAAATAATGAGAATTTTGATCTGAAATCACCGAAATCCCACAAAAACCTGCTAGGGTTCATGATCTTTAAGTATTTTTACCTCTTAATAAAAATTCGAATTCGAAAAGAAACATTTCCACTTGTTGAGGTAACTTTATAACTTCAAACAGCTCACACAACTTGCACATAAATCACAAAAAATAAAGGAAATAAAATTTGAAAACGATCGCAGGTTATAAAAAACAAAAAACACACGTAATAATCATGCGTGACGCATTTTAATCGAACTCCAAAAACACAAAAACAAATTCAGTTTGGGAACCGGCAAAAACGAGATGAAGAAAGACAGAGAGAGGTGGAGAGAAAGAAAAGACACAAAAACGGAACTTTTTGTGGTTATTTCTTTTTATAAATATTTCTCATTTGTTGTTTTATTTTCTTCTTTTTTTAGAGCTTTGACATTTGTTTGTGGTGATTATGTTATTCCGTCATTTTTTGCACTTTTTGGCTATTTAATGGCATTTTCGTAATTGAATTGCACAAAAAAACGAATATTACACACACAATTTCACTTGTTTTCAATTTGAACACTTTCTTCGCTTCTTCTTTTTTGGATTCTTTGCTCGTTAAATTACAAATTCAGTCAACAATATTTGTTTGAAAATTTCACTTTTTAACTACGTGCGGGTATTTATGCAGCCGTTTTTTTTGGCAGCCTTATTTTGTTTTCGTTTTTTGTATTTCTTCTCGCCTATTTGAATGACACCTTTGCCACTTTCGCTTCTAATTTTTTTTTTGATAAGGCCAGCAAATGCTATTTCAATTTTTGTAGCCATTCAAGCACAATCACTTTCATTTCAAACAACATTAGTTAGTTTACTGTTTTCTTTTATAAAAAGTTTCACTCCACATTTAAAGAGTTTTTTATAATTAATTAATTAAGAAGAAGTCATAACAACACATTATTTAATAAGTTATTTTGTTTTAAACTCATTTATAAACTTTATTTTTGTTTATTTTTTACCTTTTCACTTTCACATATTCGTTAAATTCGTTCAACGAATCTGTAGCTTTATTATTGTTTGCTTTTCCTTTAGTTTTATTATTTATCTGAGTTTTGTTTTGATTTTTTCTTTTCGCGCTGCTCTTCTTGCTCTTTCATCTGTTGCTGCCAATTGGCAACTGCTCGTCGTGTTCTACCGTTACTTTTTAACTAGCTAATCATGACGAAGGAGCAGCAGCAGCAGCAGAAGACGTACCGGAAACCCGAAATATATTACGATTCCTGTTCCGTTTTCCGATTTCAGAATTTTCCCGACGCAGACGCGCGACTATGTACACATACAACGAACACACGCCTGGTTGTCCTCGCACTCGCACACACACAGACGGACACTCGCTGGCTCGCACGCCCACACGAGTCGGTTTTCAAAACGACTCTGAGGCGAAAAGTAGAAAAGCTGCTGGTTTAGCCCCCAAAACGAATGAGGAGCAACAACAACAGCAATCACACTGCTCGCACATTGCGCACGAAGCTCAGATTTCAGGTTCCACATGGGAATATAATCCACACAAACCGGCTCTCCAGGGCGCTCTCTCGCTCTCTGGCGCTGGAAGAGTTATCGTACAATTGGGGCCATAATAGTAGCTGGTGTCTGAACTATACATTCGTGGTATGCATAAAATCGTAGCATGGCCAGAAATAATTGAATATTTATGGTAAATTACGCACATATTTAAATAAAGTATCTTATAGAAGTTGGAAGATAAAATGAAATCAAAATGAACTACCGATACTACCAATATGACCTCAGTTGTACTTGCACTTTGCTTTTGGGTGAGAGAGAGAGACAGTGAGAGTGGGAGGACTGCAGTTTGTTGTTTTTGTGCACTTATTGCTTTTGTTGCCTTCATGGGGGCGAGATTCTTGTTTATTTACATTTATTTACATTCCAAATGCGCGCAGTTTAAGCAAACAGAAAGAGATGGAGCGAGGGAAGGATGCCGAAGGAGGGGTTGGTACAAGGGGCAGCCCGCATTAGCCAAAGTAAACAGTTTGGAAAACAATGCGGCTCAAAGGAGCCGCCGATGCAGTTGCAAGTTGGATATTTGCACAGTGTACCCCAAAAGTATGCAGAAGGCAATGATTTCCCACCGCGGAGAGATAACGAAAACAAACTGAATAACCGGCGTGGGACACAAATACATAAGTAAACAGAGGCACGAGTCAAAAAGAGACGGCGTTCCATATGCTTTTTGTTTTTGGCCTGAGAGAATCACCGAAATTATGCTCCCATAATCGCTCTTTATCCCACTCTCCGTTATTGGAATGAAAACATAAACAGTTTATTTTTACACTGAAAAAAATTGTTAGACTGCTTGACTTATTTTCAAAAATATATTACACTATTTTTATAATGTATCATACTGTTATATTTACCTAAGAATTTATTTAAAACAAATAGTTTATCAATATATTATTTTTTTTTTTTTTAAAACAATATTTTCCGAACTTTTGAATTCCCTCAACATTTAGTTTTTTCTAGAAATTGTACTTAAATAGGGTTTCAATTTTTTCATGCTAGGACTTTTACTTCAGTTTCAGTGTACAAAACGTTCCAAGCTCCACCACGCGCTGTGGACTGTATGTGGATACTGGAAGTCCAACAGTTCACCCGAAGCGAAGCGAAGCGACTACGACTCGAGAGTTTGGATCCAACATAAATAATTTCTCTCCCACTCTCACGCAGCTAACTCTCCCACGGATTGGATCCACAAAATCCACAAAGTGACGTCGGCTTTTGCGGTGGCGTGTTGCACTTGTTCGTTTCTCTCTATCTCATCCACAATGTTGGGGTTTGTTGTTTTTGTTGGCTGATAAGGAACAGCTGATAACCGCAAGATAAACCGCAGCTGCGAGGGGCGTTTCGAAAAGCAGACAACCAACCGATAACCAACTGTTGCATGCCCCACATATTTGGGGTTACACTTCAAACGAATACCGCAAGACAATGGATGCTACTATTATTTTTTGGGTGTATTCTATGTAAACAGGTTGGAAATCTATGCATACATTTGCATATCTTATTTAGTTTACAAAATTAGGTTTTATATTCCAGCTCTATTGTTTTTTAAGAGTAAGAGATAAATTGATTTCGAAACGATTTCGGGCTAATTGTTTATAGCATTCCATGCTTAATTCTATCGAATCGAACTCACCTTAGTGGTCCTGTCAGCAAGTCAATATTCTCGCAGCTTTCCATCTCCAGTCGCTGATATTGCAACTGCCTGGCACTCGAAGTGCTTGATCTGCCCCCGGATCCTCTAGAAACTGGGGCCGCGTTTGATGAGTGGCGGCGATACTCCGCAAAACTCTCGCTTTTCCGCAGACCCGGAATTTTTCCGGAACTATTGCGCCAATACTTGATCATTCGGTGTAGAGTTTTGGGCGAACTAGTGGCCGAGGCACTGATCGGCGTTATTTCAATGCCATTCACAAGGATGGGAGGTCCACGATCTACCAATGTCCTATACGAACTCATTTTTTAAGCTACAAAAAATTATTCAATGTCAAAATATGGCTAACCAGTAAATTATTATAATGTACTTACATTAGTTTAAGTTTGTTTTTAATGGCTCACTTCAAGGTTTTTAAGCTATTTTTGAAAATTTCGATAAGCTTTTAATTCTCAAGTTAAAAAACTTTTCAAGTTTCTTTTCACGCGTTAAAGAACATAAATTAAATGGTTTTTCGTTAATTTCATATATTCTTTATAGTAAGAACACTTTAAATATTTCGTTTTATTTTTAAAGTTGATTTATGCATAGATTTAAGATTATTTTATATAGTAAGATGACTCCCATTTTACTTTTTTTATAACTTCAAAGATGATTAATAATGAAAGTAGATTTGCATATTCTTATCATTTTTGTTCACTATACATTATATTAAGTACTTTCCACTTTTCAAACACTAACTTTAATTGTAGTAATTATTTTATTTAATTTCTTATTGTTTTCATATTTAAAAACTAGTTCGTTTCGTTTAAAGTTCGTTTTGAAGTCGCAACGCGACGCGACGCCTTCGATTTTCCAACTGACCACAACAAAGAATCGGATCGTAGCCCCCAGAACAGACCTCCGTGGAATCGAGCTCGGCTTTATCTGGTGCGTTCTCCCTCGCTCATTTTTTTACTCTCCCTCTCTGACCGCTTTGCCTCCATTGTTTTTATAACTTCGCACGTTTTATTGCAAAGTTTTTTTTTCACTGAATTTACTTATATTTCTTGGGGTTTCATTATTTTAATTATACGCGGTACTAGGGAGAAAACATGGGGTGTATCAAATTTGTACATTAAAAAAAAATATATATTAAGAGTTTTATAAGGTTAGAAAATATTTTAATGTATGTAATTATTATTATATTATGTTTATTTGATTTTATTTTTATATATTTATGTTAAAAAAACGTTTTACTTCTTCATTTTTACTGTTTTCAACAGAAATCGCCTTCAGCGACTTCTGAAAATTTTTAAAAAAATATTTAGTTAATTACTATCTGTAAGAACCACTTTCAAGCATTTACTAGGTATCTAAAAGTTCTAAAAACTCAACTTAAACGTTCTTACTTGTCTTGTTTTGCCTTTCAGTCTTATTTTTCCAACGATAAATGGCCGAGCTGTGATTCCGCTAACTCAGCTCATTTTCATTTTATTGCTGTCGATATACAAAATTATGTGTAATCCATATATATACAATATATATGTATTTATATATAACCCGTGTTTTCTTTATCTTATTAACATTTTCCAGCTATCGGTTATCTTAGGTCTTTCCAACACGCCCTCTCCTAGCACGCCCCATGAATAGAAACCTTTGTCTAGTTCAATTTAGTTTCCACAATCAATCACTTTAGTTAATCAATTAAACAATCCATCAACCTTTCTCCTTGTCTTTCCATAGGTTTAAACTTGGTCTGATATGACTTATTAAATTGCTGGAAAATTTAAATTTCCCATTAAAGAACAGATTTTATGGTGATTTTCTTGATGCCTCCTCTGCCACTTGTAATCTGGAAAAATAGTGAGTGGAAGACTGGAATGCGTATCATCAGTGCATCAATGACTCAAGCTGGGTTTACGATTCTCTGGGTCATCGCCAAGAACTTTAATGACTCTCGAAACTGATGATAAGGAAACAGACTTCAGGGCGTCGCAACATGAATTTGAATCCGTTGCACTGTGAATGGTAGGCTGTAACAAAAGGGGCATGGAGACAGTGCGGGAAAAGTGGTTCCACAACTACTGCAAAATGCCGCTGCAATCGAGTTATCGGGTAATCGAATATCCAGCAAATCAGATAAATCAAAACATGCAAAACAAATCGCATGATAAGAGAACTGGAAAAGCTGAAAATTAAACAGAAAAAAGGAAAACTACTTTCCAGTAACTGGGTTTGATGACTGTGGGATACACTTTTTTCTAAGTTTGAGAACTTTATATAGAGATTAATCTGTATAGCTTATGATATTGAATATTGGATATTCTTTAATAATATTTATATTCGAGTTATAAGCTTAATAAACGTATGTCCACGAAGTATCAATATTAACTCATAAATTTATAAATATTTTAAATTTTTAATCTCTTTGAAAAGCCAAAAATTAAAACCAAATTTCTAAACTGGACGCTTCCACATTCCTTAACTTCTTTTCTATTAATTTTACCCCTCTTAGTTAGTCCCACTTGATATGATCTTCCTAATTACAGGGTATCAAATACGATTTTAAATAAAAACGAAAACCCAAATCGAAATCGAATTCGTAGTTGCTACTGTAACGGTTTCGGCCACGCGAAAGTCGAGTAAGATTTATCATGACATTTCCTTGATGACGATATTGAGCCGCCTGAACCTCCCCCTGACAACAGTGCCGTTCCAATGACCCACCCCCTGGACCCCCTCTCGCTAGCCACCCTGGAAGCGTTGTCAAAATTACATTAAAGCGGAAATCGCCTGCTTCGCTTCAGTGCCAATCGACAGAAGACAGCCAGCTGACCACAGAGGAAGAAGAAGAAAAAACTCAAACTCCATTGCCTGGAGTCTCAGATGACTACAGTGAAAGAAATTTCTAGTAGGAATTTAGTAAAAAATGTGAATTAATAAGAAAATAGTTTGAAATTTTACTTTAAGATTATATTATATATATTTATTATGTGTTTTTACTATTTTTTTTTTATTATTTATTTAATAAGATGATTTGTTATGTTATTGGTTCTTTCAAAGATTTTAAAACAATAGAAATAATCAGATATATAAAATATATATTTTTAAAATCTCTCTCCCTGTACATAGAAGCAGGGCAAGAGGGCTGTGGGTGCCAACACGCAACACCCGCGACACTCGACGACATAAATCAGGCTCATAGCGAAAGAGTTGGGGGCGACTGTAAGGCGAGACACTTGCATTTTGGTTCGTCGTCTTTTTGTTTTTCTTTTTTTTGAGGGGTTTGAGGCGAACATGTCCGAGCTGTCGCTTGTCTGCCTCTCTTCCACTATCCCCTCCGAAAGCCACCACCCACTTTTTAGCACCCGCACCCCCATCACTCCCCACCAATAAGCGAAAATGTGCGTAACGGAGAGAAACGTAACACAGGCAGCCGCCGACAAGCACGCAAGACTGCCATCTGCACTGAGAAAAATACTTTCCCTAGCAATATTTGGTGAATCAAAAACAAAAACTTCGTTTTATTCATTTCAGGAAGTGACTGTCTGATGATAATTAGCTTTTAAGCTTTTTTTTATTTATTTCTGTTTAATTCGTATTAAAAAATGCTTCTTTGTTAGTCATTAGAAAATGTCTGTCCTTTTATCAAATATATTTTTGGAATACTTAAAAGCATGTGTCAGACTTGAAATTGATAAAACTGGGAACTCAGTTTTAATGAAATATATAAATAATTATCGTTAGGTTTTAAGACATTTGTGAGGCCTTCAGCTGACCTTCCTATATAACACATTTCACAAGCTCATTTTGTATAACAAATTCTTTAATTTCCACTTTTATAAACTGTTATATTCCCTTTTCCAAGTGCAACTCTGAGCTGAAGTTGACTTTTAAATTGGAGAAGGAGTCCTCTGACTCTGACTGAGTCGAAGACTGCGACTAGCGAACATATTTCATTCCATGGACATGAGACACGAGACTGGGGGTTTAATTGACATGTGTTCATTAGAAGCGACAAGGGGAACGGGTTTGGTAAGCGGTGATTTCAGGGGGCAAGGAAGTAGTTGTTGGGGATCATGTTAGGCTTAAGTAACTCCAGAAAGTTTGATCGATTTGAAGCTATTAAAAATAATTTATTTTCTTTCTTGTTTTTGTCTTATTTATAGGGAATATGTTTTGGATTTTCTAAGATTTTTGTACATTTAATAGTCATTTATAAGTCATATTTTATGTATAAAAAGCAATACTTTCTCTATCATTTCTAGGTTTTTCTTAGAATATAACACATCATCTATTATGGTTTTATCTATGTTGTACAGGGTGGCCCATGTAGTGTTTGGTTTTTGAACTATCGATAATTTTCTTTGACATTTAAAATGTCATTGTCAATGTGTCAGATATTTAGTAGAAGGTTTGCTGTTTACGAATTGGTTAAGTTCACGCTTGAAGAAAATTGGGAAATATTGATATTTTTATAGCGATTTTAAAACGCAAATCTTCCGTGGGCCACCCTTAGTGAGCAATTTTATAACAAAGGCAAATAAAAAGCTTAAACTAGGATTTTACGGTTTTTATCATTTTTTTAAGCAGTTAGAAAGATGACTGCATGCTTAGAGTAATCTAAAAGAAAATTTAAAAAATTTGCCATTATTGAATATTATTTGCTCCCTAAAATTATAAAACTCCAAAGATTCCGAAAGCTTGACAAAATATAAATAAAATTACTTTATAAATAAACAGGTTAAAATGTATTTTCTAGGCATTTATTTCATCGCTTTGAACGTTTATTTTTATAACAAGTTTAGCAGATAAAAACTTTGAATAAAGAAGAGCCGTTAAGTTTGAGATGGTTGGTTAATGTCGAACATATGCACTTTTCATACGTTTTGCAACACTGACATCGCTCACCCTTCCCTCTCGCACAGTAAGCCCAGACACATGGCCATAAACAAATAGCATTTGAAATTGATTTACCTGCTAATGTCCATGTCCAGCCGTCGTTATTAAGTCAATTAACTAGAAATAATCAGCGTCTGCTGATATTCCCGAAGTCTGAAGTGGCAATTCCAATGAAATACTTGAGTAAGCGGGAAAAACAGATCCAAACTTTACACCTAAAACTTTCTCAATTTCTCTTTTACAGATCTGATTTTGTTGGCCTCATCGGTGGCTTGTCGGTTCAGCGATGATTTCTATCAAATATTAGCCAAGGAAAATGCGCACAAGAACCTCATTGCATCGCCGATTTCCGTGGAGATTGTCTTAAGCATGATGTACATAGCAGCTGGGGGGAAAACGGCTAAGCAGCTAAGAAACACTCTGCACTTGGCTGAGGATAAGGAAGATGTGGCTGACAGCTACAGGGAGTTTTTCAAAAGTCTTCAAGATCGGGAAAAGTCTGTGACCCTTCATCTAACAAACCGGATATATGTCAACAGAAAATATCGCCTAGTTCCGGACTTTAATAAGTTAGTGCAAGGGTCCTTCAAGGCCAAAGCCAAGGCGATCAACATGGAAAATCCTATTAATGCCTCATCGATTGTCAATGGTTGGGTAGCCAAGCAGACGCGTGGCAAGATCACGGACATTGTTGCACCCAGTGACATGCATTCCGATCTTAGCACGATTCTGGTAAATGCCATTTACTTCGAAGGTCACTGGCAACACCAATTCCATGATGATGATCAATCCAACGAGGAGGATTTCCATATAACCATTGACAAAATCATTCCCGTCGAGATGATGACCTTCTCTGGACAGCTAATGGCAGCCAACTTGGATGACTTAGATGCCAAGGTGATAGAGCTACCCTACCGGAAGTCTAACCTTTCGATGCGCATCTTCCTGCCCAACAAAATCGATGGTCTTATAAAGTTGGAAGAAAAGCTTTCTGGTTTCTCGAGGGTCCTGCAGAGAACTTCAGTGAATGTGAAGCTGCCCAAGTTTAAAATCGAATTAAGCACTCAGTTAAGTTCAGTTCTTAAGAAGGTTAGTATCTCTCTGAATATAAACTTTTCCAGTTCTATAACTTCTTTTAGTTAGGCATTCGCGAAGCCTTTGAAAACTCCGCTGACTTTGAAGGCTTAGTCTCGGGCACGGGCGTCAAGATTGATAAAATCATACAAAAAGCCTTTTTAAAGGTCGACGAAAGTGGCTCCGAGGCTGCCGCAGCAACAGGTATTTAGTCATAGTTACTTAGTAAATACATCTTACTGGATTATATTTTCATTTTCAGGAGTACATATTCGACGAAAGAGGTCGCTTGATAACCTTCAGCCGTCCATGAATTTCATAGCAGATCATCAATTCGCTTACGTAATTCGTGATCATAAAACGGTCTTCTTTCAGGGACACATTGTTGAGCCTCATTGGTAATGATGGTTAAGGGAGTTCTTGAATAAAAAATATCTTAGATAAGTATGATTTATGTTTTATGTGCCATAAAGGGGAACGACCACGGAGGCGTGCTTGGTCCGAGTGCACGTTCAAGAACTCTAAACAGGAGGAACATTAGTTTGTTGCTCCACACACACGCATATCTATGATACTTGGGGGGTTCATGGGGCATATGTCATTTAAAGAAGTTTTTGTAAACAAACATTTCATGAGTATGAGAATATATTAAGCTATATTATTGAATTTGACATACCAAAGTGCTTAATAATGCTCTTTCCCTTAAACTGCTCTTTGATAATCAAACAATAATCATAGGCGTACAGATTCTTCCTTTACCCTTCTCACACTTGAAAATCTCAAAGTTTCTAACTTCACAGCTGTGCCCCCAAGGAAGAATTTCTAAAACCTTTCACCTATCTTAATGGGGTCACTCTTACCTTTACACCCCTCTCTGATAAGAGTAGAGATTCCTGCTTTGCCGTCATCAAAATGGAAATTCCTTTAGTTTTTCTTTCTAAAACCATATGTGCCTGGTCAGTTTGGCCTAACCTTTTGCCTTATCCTCCTTCCGAAGCAACTGCTAATTGAGCTTCGACGACAAGAGTTCGGGCCAATGACGTCCATAGAGGCCGACGCTAAGCACCACACAGCTGTTTGACCTTTTGGCCTTAGCGGAAAAGGCAAAGACAACGACATCGATAAAAGTTATAGGCGGCCATAAATTAAAATGCAAATTAAAAGACGACAAAGCGAGATAGAAGTATCTAATTGTGAGGGAGGAAGAAGGGAGAAGGTCGGTCAGAGGCAGGCAAATAATTATCGCTCTGTACTGTCATTTTTTTATCGCCTTAATTATGGCCAATATTTGGGCAATATAAAAAGGAAATATCGTTGAGTCAGCTAAGGGAAAATAACCAAGGAAAAGTTGTCATCATTCTTGGCCAAGCAAAAAAGTTTTAATTAAAAAAATTGTTAACTTTGGTGTGGAAAAAATATAAAGAAGAAGAATTGCGGAAAACTACGTGAAAATGCCGCTGGTTTTTTTTTTGCTTTCTGCTGGACACGCGACAAATTAGACGGGCCACGTCTGTCAGATGGATTTTCCGTTTTCCCGTTTTCCGCCTGCTAATCCCTGCCAGCAACTTTTTATCCACAGTTTTTCCTTCCAACAGACCTCGTCGTAAATCCGAAATCAGCTTAAATTTAATTTCTGCGCTTTCCTTCTTGGTTTCCTAGAAAGGGAAATACGGGCGGGCGGATGTAGGTAGAATGCCGGAAGTGAAGCCAGGAGCTGTTTCCTTTTGGCTTGCAGAAATGCTTAGAACTGCCGGAGGCTAGGAAAACTTTGCTAAGCAAACTCTTCGTTTGCCTCTTTGGGATTTTTCGTTGCGACAAGTTGGACTTGGAAAAGTTGGGGAGGGCCTTGCAAGGGTGTTAAAATCAAATAAAACTTATGAAAATACCAAGTGTTGGTTGGCAAGGTACTGCTACTTCTCGATTTCTTATTTTAAAATTAATTGTTGCATTATATAATAAAATTAGTTTAAATTTTATTACTATACCCGTTACTCGTAGCAATCCGTAGAAGAGTATGTAACAGATAGAAGGAAGCGTTTCCGACCCTATAAAATATATATATTATTGATCAGGATCAATAGCGAAGTCGATTGAGCCATGTCCGTCTGACCGTTGGTCCGTCTGTCCGTCCGTCTGTCCGTATGAACGCTGAGATTTCAGGAACTATATCAGATACAAAGTTGAGATTAAGCATTAAGATTCTTGAGGTCCCTGGACAGCGCAAGTTTATTTCAGCATTCACGCCCACTCTAACGCCCACAAATCACGAAGTTATCATAGTTATCATTCGAAGTTATTCATAACCAAAGGAATAAAGCTACGAAAGGTAAAACAAAGACACAAAAGGTAACCTCCTATCGATTATCAAAACTTTTCGATAAACCAACAAAAAGGAAAAGCCAAACTTTTGGGCCCTGTAATTTATGAGCTCTTCGAAATGCTGCCTCGAGAACGTTAGAGATTGAAATTAGAGGAGTAACCAAGCAGTTAACAAATTGCTTGGCTAAACGATTTTCTTACAAGTGCGCAACTAATTAAGAATATGGAAGGACACGAGAGTCCATGGACAAGGACAGCCCCACGCACACACACGTGCCACAAGTGGCAGGCGGTGAAAGCGAATAGAAGAAGCAGCAGCCGCAGGATTAATGAGCTGCCACTTGAAGCACTTTCAACGCCAAAAAGGAAAGGAAAGGCAGACAAATGTGGCAACAACTTAATTTAAACACGGGGAAATTAAGGAAATGCCCTCGGCTTGGGGTGAAAAAATTAACAAACTGTCAGTAGGTCGGGGTTAAAACTATAAGGAAAACTATATAGGAACAGCTGTGTTCGAGGGAAACGCATTTAAATTTACAAACAATAAAAAATTGTCAAACGCCTGCCCAACGCCTACGTTTTTTAAGGACATTCTTATCTCGGGATCGTCGCAAATGTTGCGTAACTAAGTGCAGAGCCTTAAGGGCACACTTTCCACCCCTCCTCTAAGGACCTTTTAGACCTTTCTACCTGCCCTTGCACGGTGAGATTTCTAATTGTTGCATCCGAAGGATCACCTCAAAGGCTATCTTAGCCTTAATTGAGCTGTCGGCAAAGCAATAGAAAGAGCATATTTCCAAACACTCTTTCTGACACTTTGGCTGAGCATTTGAATGAGATCTTGGGACATGTGCTGGTGTCCTGGCAATTGAAGCGTGCCAGGAAGCACGGAGGAAATTGAGTTGTGACTGCAGGAAAATTTAATTGCGAGGGAGTGTGATAAGGGTGCAGCAAGGAGGGGGTGTTACAAATTAGAGTTCTTGGAAGTGTAGAGTAGAGTCGAAAGTAGTTTGCCGTCATCTTTAAGTTTATCTTTTGGGAAATTAAGGGGAACTTACAGGAAACTGGTATTTCGTTAAGAAATATTACAGTTTTCTAATAAACTGAATTTTTTTATGAATAAAATCCTTAAAATTTTAGGAAAACATGTTTAAAAATGTTTAGAAATTAATTCATAGAAAGGTTTATTTAACTTTATACTTTTTCCTTTAAAGGCATAAAAATATTAGACAAAAGTTAACTTTTTGCTTAGAAAATAAATGAGACTTTTCACACATTTTTCTAAAAAAAATATTCTTTTTCTGCTTTCGAAAGACCCTTGATTTCTATCATATAACATTTATATTTAAATCTATATATATTCAAAGCTTTTAATATTTAAAAAACATATTTAAAAATCTTATAAAATATATGTATCAAGAAAAGGCTTACTTTAGGGAAGAGGAAGGTAAGCAACTTTGACTTAAATTTTCATAGAAAACTTATAAAAAACATCCTTGAGCTCGTTGCCACGAGTTGGCTTAGTTTCCCTCCCAAACCCATTAAAATTTAAAAAAGTAACCTTTAAGATACAAAACCCAACTAATGCATGTCCAGCTTGTCAAATGCGAATTTTTCCCATCGAACTGATCGATTAAGCTGAGGAGAGAACCCATGACCTTGTCAACTTTAGGAACGCGCCGGCTGTCACTGCCACACACTCAAAGCATTCCAATTTAAAAAACAAAACTCATTGAAAATCAATAAAAAAATGTACTGAAAATGCAATGAGTTAACACGAATGCCTTGACCATGAGGAGGAGGCGGTGCGAGGGGGGCCAATGAAATACGAGTTCCCAAGGGGGGGCATCAATTACCTGCGCACAATTTGCACACGAAATGACGGCAATTAGCAGTGAGACACCTGCCAGAGAGTGGAGGAGGTTCAGGGGGTGGCACAAGTTCGTCATGAGTTCCGTTTTTTATGGGAAACGAGGACAAAAAGAAGAGGGAATGAGAGGCAGAGCCAAATAGTTGACCCCGTTCATAAAATAGCTACGACTGGATGAGGAAGTCAAGTTTCCTGGCCATTGTCACGTGCTGAACTCCTTTTTGAAGGGGGTTAAAATGGGGTTAAAATAGGGGGATCTAGTCTCTGGCAAGCGGTTAAAGGATTTCAAGTTTTAAAGACGTTTTTAGTAGTTATATAAATGCCATATAAATAAGACTTCATCAACCTCTTGTCACTGCAAATGATCCACTTATGTCTTAAAATAAAATTAATATCCAATAAGTTCCTGGAATAACTTTTCCTTATCCTGATAAAAGTCAAATGTGACCAATAAAATAAATCAAATTCAGGCCCTTCTCTGGCAAAGTTTCATCTTATTAATACTTCATTGGGAAAATTGTGTCACCTAACGCAGCCCTCCATTCTTGCCTTCTTTTTTCTCATTCAAACAACTTGTTTACAAGACAAAAGTTAGGAGAAGACGAACTGAATGGTTGTGTCGAAAGGAAAACAATTCAATTTTCCGTGGAAAAACCAGAGCACATAACTGCGAATGTCGCCGGGGAATGGAGTGCGTGTGGGCGGTGGCAGGGTGACCCAAATCCACAGCAAACGGAAATGGAGAATATCAAATAAAAATGCAAAATAAAACTAGAAGCAGCCATAAAAGTCCAGTCTGTACACTGGAAAAAACACTATACTAGATCTTAAGATGTCATATTTTAAGAGCTCCAGGGACAAGGAACTTTGGAAGGTCTTTTTCTATCTGTAACTTTGATTTCTATATGACTTTTGAGATACTTTTTTTGTCTTCCTGACTTCTTAAAGATTTCTCCCTGTATGCCAGCTTCAAATCAGTTGAGCAAATAGAACCTCTTCTGTAGTGGGGTTCGGAAAATGAGTAAAATCCTGGCAGTTTGGGGTTCATAGGATTCAGACGGATGGATTCTGCCCGACTGTCTGCCCGGGATTCATAAATAAAACAAAGTGGCGCCAACGCGCGACAAAATGACGCGTCGCCCCCGGTATTTGCGGGTGTTTTCTTCTTGGGTTTTCCCCAGACCACCCTCCACTCCCCCCCCAATTGTTATTCATTGGCTTCACTTGCCGGAGAATCGCTCTCCCTTTTATTTTCTCCGCTGACCCAACTCCTACGAATATCGATTTTCTGGCTGTTACATTTGTCTGGCTTTTAGTTTTTCTAGCTACAAAGAGCAACTAGTTGCGGGTTTTCCCCCGCGCCCCCATCAGCTTTTTCTTTTTCTGTAGTAGAGCACACTGCAAGTGCAACAAAGAACAATTGTGGGTGGAAATTTTTTCGGCCTGGAAAACTGCGGAAAGCGTATTGATTGTTTCCTCGATAAGAGCATGTCACCCATAGAGGAAACGCGACTTTTTCAGTCTAATGGGGAAAATTGGCGGTAGTTGAAGAGTTGATGGTGGTATAATTTAGGGAAAACTTTTACGAAAACAACTCAATTTATGGACTTTTAGAAAAGGAACAACGAGAAAGACTTGGATAAACAAGGAAATTTGAAAGAAAAGTCGTATAACTATCATTTCATATTTGTAACCGTAAAATATAGTTTATTTAGTTTTAAATCCTTCTGAACTTTCATAAATTTAAGTTTTTTCCTTAAAATATATAAACCAAACAGAAAAACATAAAAATAACTCTCATCAACCGAATATTTATTACCCCTCAACCCCTCCGAAATGCAAATTGCTATTTAAAAAGAGAACAAAAATCGATTGGTGGCATGCAAATTTATGAGGGAAATGTCCTTGAAGCCATTTAGGAATCGAAATTATGCATGCCCACTCGTTAAAGTGACAAACATCAAACCAAGCACCCCCCACCACCCCGTTGATTAAATCAGGAAATGCACTTTTTGCCATTAAAATTTATGGGCTCTGTGAAGAAGGTTGAGAAAATCTGTTCCGAAATGCAAAATTGTGCAAAAATTAATGGTTGGCTGGAAAGAGCAGCCTATTGAGAGAGAGGAGGGATGGCTGCACTTCGGGGGGTGGCATGCAAATTTCTGTCACCCCTGCTGATGAGGTAATTAAATTGCATGGACCAAACGCATACGATTTTGTGACATTTTTTCATTTTTATGGGCTTTCTATTGGGGTATATTAACTAGGCAAGAATTAAGGAAATATATTTTATAATTGAACTTAAAATTAAGAAAGTTTATTAACAAATTATTACAATTTTATTTATTACTTAAACAAACACTTAAAAAAATATATCTAAATCTATATTTAAGCTGATAGGGACATTAGAAACAATATTTTATCTAACAAAAACTATCTTGTTTTTCATCTCTAATCAGTATCAAACCATCTTATAAGGGTATACAGACTTCGATCAGATTTCTCTTAACATCCTCTTATTTTTTCAGTACTTCGTTTTTTCGGTTTTTTGCCGCTGATTGCTAATAGGCAAATCGTGTTCGATTAATGCCAAACGATTTCCGATCGGCGCGAGTGGTGTGTGGAATGGAAATGGAGTGGGTCGAATGCTTCCTTGTTGCACTTAAGTAGCTGCCGCAAATTGATTTCACGCTGTTCCATACTCCCCTCCCCTCTCCCTTGGCACTGCTGCTCCAATTTATGAAAAGAAAGAAAAAAGAGAGGAAAACTAGGACAAAGTCCCAAGTCCGAGGCAGAAATTTCAGGAAAGAACAATGCTGCACCGCAGGAGGAGGAAAGATGCAACAAAAATAGTGAGAGGGGGTTAAACTTTTCTACTTTTTCGGTTTTCCTTGGTTTTTGTTGTGTTTTTTTGTTTGTTTGTTTGCTTAGCTTTTCTTTGCCGGCCCGAAGGAAAATAGATTTTCCCTTTCATTCATTGTCCAAGGAAGAATGTGTGTGTGTGCAACCCTTTCGCCGGGAAGCTGGGAAAAAATCCGTTGAGCCAAGAGCCCAAATCCTTTTGTCCGAAGGAAAACTACACCGAACAGAATGAAAGTGGAAGGAAAATAAAAGGAAATTTCCGCAGTTCCCTAGCTCGGAGCAAATGAAATACTTTTTGTGGGAATTCGCACAATTAGAGCGAGGCGAGTGCTCCTATTTTCCACTTTCCCGGGGGGTAACTGAAAGTGAGAGCTAATGGTGAGATACTTAAGGATGTTAGCTACCGGAAATAAAGGGAAGTCAATGATTTTGGTGTGATTTTGGTATATATGTAGGTCAATGGTGTCGCACTAAGAACTGATAGATAGCTCAAGGAAGGGAAAACTTTTGAATTTTGATCTTAAAATTATAGTTTAAAGTTTCTTAACTGGACGTACAGTATCACCTGAATTATATCGAATTTTACAAATCAACTCCAATATCACTTAAACGAAACCCAAGAAACTCCCACATAAAAAACTATCTCAACGACCTGCTCCACTGCCATTTCAACCCACTAACCGCACATTTTCCACATTTTTCCCCACTGAACAAACCCAGCCCAATATCTCAAATCACAGCCCATCTCAGCCATCTGTTTGGGCAATCTTTAATGGACGATCAATCAATCATGATCGAATCTGCAGCAGCCGGTGGCAAGCATTTAAATGTAATCGCAGACGCTAATCGTCAGCCGCAAATCAAGTTGCGTTAAAAATATGCAAATATCTTGCAAAAAGAAAAAAAAAAAACCAAGGAAACTTTTCGCAGAGTTGCCAGGTCTGCTGATGGCCACATGTTAATTAGAGAAATCCCAGACAGTTCCGCTGATTGATTGATTGGCTCTCTATAAACGCGAACCCTTTCCCGATCTTTCTTTCCACTTTGCTTGTTAATTGTTCATTAAAAATCGCCCCAGTGTCGCCAGTGTGGATTTTTCTTTAGTTTGAGATGGTTTCGTGAGTCGCGGGAGTAATAGATGAACATTAACTCACGAATTGATACACGCCTATGCCCTGAGTACTCAATTGTTTTTGCAAATGTTCCGTTAAGATGGGCTTGCTCGATCATAACCTTTTACCTCTCTCTCGCTCTCGGCGCTATTCCGCTAACAATTTTCGTTTTCCTCTTTCCGCCTCATTCCTTCAGCCACTAGAATACACGTTGTTTTTGTTTCTTCCTTGGTCATCTTCGAACTCCTCCTAATCCGCTGTCGAATTTTGGAGTTCTTTTTCCCCCTCATTTTGTCACTAACTGTAATATAATTTGTTCTTGTCTCTTCTTCCTCGATCATCCTCGGACACTTGCACTGGAATTCATTCCTTATAACTTCTTTTTGCACTTTGGAGTTTCTTTCGCATTGTTCGGTGAAATAAGTGATGAATTGAATAGAAAGAAGAAGTGGTTTTCTTTGACTCAGTGCAGAGCTGCAAACCAACACAAAAGCGTCACTAAATACATATGTACATACTTGTATTTGTGTTAGTAAATGCTCTGCCGTAAGACGAATTCGAGCATCCTTGATTTAGAGCATAGGCGTTAAGCACCCCTGGTCTATATCGTAAAGTTTACGACGTTAACTATTCGGAAATATAATAAAAATACCTTAAATATATTCCAGATATCCTCTCACGTTGCCATCTCTAAACCAAATCAGGTTCTATAGTTCCTAACATATAGTAAGCGTACAACGAGTAGCCCAGACGACGCCCACGTCAGAGACGAAAATCACTTGGAATCGATTCTTGCGAGTACAAACAACGCCCCCAACCAGGCGGCTTAACTAATAAATTTATGTGACCAGTTCCAGTCTAGATAGCCAGAGTCTTTGGCCTAATCGATGGTCAATTAGAGGTAATCGGAAATCAATGTCTGTTGTATATGGTCAGCTGCTGCTATATAGATTTTCGCAAAGGTCTTAGAACCTCCCTCCCTCACATCTATTGTTAGGGCAGACGTTTTGTGTTGGCAGACCGGAAATGCAAACATAAAAAGTCAGTCAGTTCAGACTCTGACATCGATATGAGGTAATAAAGGAGTTTTAAACAAAAACAAAAGCCGCACTACATTGCAAAATGCGAGCGTTGAGAAAACAAAACCTTAACCCATTCCGAAAATATCATCCTCCCTCCAGTGAAGTGCAAATATTTTTTTAAAAATATTTCCAAAGTCGCGTGCGCTTGTTTTAATGCATTTTTGCACACTTGACTGGCTGACGTTGCCCCTTTGCCTTTACCTGATGACCAAAAGGGTTAGGGTTTGGGTTTGTGCTTAGGTTTGGGTTAGTCCCCGAACAGGATTGCAGTTTTAGGGGTTGTACTATCCTGCCTATCGTCGTGGCAGTCATTTGATTTATTTTTAATGGGCCTCTCATATTTTTGCACAGTCTCATAAACTAGCTGCCAATATTGATTCTGCTCTCGGGCTGATCTATATTTTATGAGCTGACAATTGGACAAATCGTGGGTTGGGCGAAGGGTCGAAAAGGGTTAGGGGTGATTTTAAAAGCGAGACTGGGAGAAGGAAAATATTTTATTTGGACTATCATAATTTTTAAATTTAAAATATACCTACGTTGATTAAAAAATATTCTACAATCTTATATATAAAACTACTTTTTTATTTAAAGATTTTCTTAATTTTACAGTTTTTTATGATTTTTCTATGACTTAGATTCAATAAATTCATATTTTTATATAATATAAACTTATTTTAATAAGTTAAAAAATATGTCATTTAAAGAAGTTTTTTTAGAATTTGCTTTTTGCTTTCAACTAATTTTAAAACGTTTCGTTCTTATAAAAAAAAATACATTTTTAATTCAAACTATCATAAACATGTTTGACTTCCAACATCTATCCAGTTGCCCAACCTTAAAACCAACCCCTAGACCTAACCTCAAACGCAACGTGTTGCAACCCTTGTCCCCTCAACCCAACATGTTTAAGACCCTAGCATCCCATTCAAACATGTTTGTTCTAACTCAAACTATTTCCAGGGTTGTTTGTTTCAACAAAATGCATAAAGAACCGCAAGATTTCCTAAAAAAAAACTAGTTTTCCATATTTTCTCAGGTAAACAATTACGAAAAAACCAACAACTGACAAATTCGATTGAGCTTCTGTTGCCGACTTTCTTTGTGTTTATTTATGCATTTTCTTTTCACTTGATTTGATTTTGTGGCGAAGGGAAAACGTCTGTTCAACAGACATTTGCATTTTCTTCACCCCACAAAAACAATTTGCTGACCTATTTCCCTAATCATTTTCTTAAGTTTCCTTCAGGTTGGGCCATTCGACTGGAAGCACTTCAGCTTCTTTCACATTTTTTCCAATTGAGTTGTCCTGACCCCGTGTGAACCTTTGATGGGATAATCTGTGAGCCCAGGGCATTGACTTAGAATTCTTCATAATATTTAAATTTCGAATATCTTTCATGCTCGACTGAGCTCAAGTGTCTGATTGATATTTTCCAATAACTTACAGATTTTATCAGTGAGTTTTCCATTGCTCGAATTCAGGTAGTGTCTAGTATCTCTTCAATGGAATCTCGGCATCGCAGATAGAGAGGCTTACATTTATCCCCTTTCGTCAGTCTGACAGGTCGAACGAATTTCCCTGCCCACATTTTGCATATTTTGAAATGGATTTTTCGAAAAAAGAACAAAGATGGTTTCAGCTACTGGTAATGCTCTCTGTGTGTCTAATTGCGTGGATTGTGTGGAGTGTTCGGTGTGTATGGAATTGATGGACTCGTGTCAGAATCCAATGTCATTCCGGTTTTCCATCTGATCTTTCGAGGGTTGCTCTCTCTCCGTTCGCTTTAATTAAATTTTATGCGCCTGCGCGCAATTTTTTACTCATTTACCTTTTGTTTGGCTGTTGGTTATTCGTTTTCAGTTTGGTTTTTTCTCTTGTTTGATGACCCAAACACGCCTTCTGTTTGGTGGCTCATATTTTTGTGGTCCAGACTGTCCAGGTTGACCGCAGTTTGGACTCGGCTTTTTTTTAGGGAGTTCAAGTTACAAGTTTCCTGTTCCTGTTTTTGGATAGATAATAGTTTAGGATCATATCAACTTTCAATAGTTAAATGTTATGTTTCCCTTTTGCTTCTTTAGTAACTTATTAATATTTTACTTATATATGAAGGAAATTTATAACTATTTTTACTGATTGCAAGTTTAAAGTTTTTTACTGATTAAACTAGATAAATCTTGCCAGGTTGTCTCCACATATCCTTTTATAGATTGAAAATCGTTTAAGATCCTTTGAACTTTCAATAGTTCAGTTGCCTTGTTTATTAATTAAATAAAAATTGCATTTAATTTTTAAAATTAGAAAAGGTAAACATCTTCATTGACAAAAAATTGGCACAGTTTTAGGACTTTAACTACGAACTAGAAAGATCATCATTGAGGGTTCAGATTTTTGTGGCTTAGGCTGGCCAGGCTAACCTCTTTTCGACATAAAAGGTTTCTTTTCTAGATCAAAGTTTTAGAATAGTTTATGACTTAACCCATCGAGAAAACCTAACTTCCAAAATGTAAATAAACCATATTTATTGATTTAAATTTTTCAGACTGATAAAAGTATTTCTTTCCATTGGTTTTACTAAAGAAAGAAAACAGACTTTTGTATGAAAAAGTTAAAAAGCCTGAAGAGTATTTTTAATAAAGCTGAAAATAAAACAGTTTTCTCTCTTTCTTTGCTTTTTTTTTTTTTTGAAAATTAATGAATATTTATATTTGTTGTTAATCATTCTATCTTTAATTTACCTTATTTGTTAATATAAAAATTACTCTACTCCCTTGCCATTTCCCTCTGCAAAAAAATCCAACGAAAATCTTCTTTTAAGTAGACAACAGATCAGTCTCAGATTAATCAATTTTTTTTCCAGATGAACTGATTTTGTCAGCCTGCCTTTGAGTCCTGCCCGTCGACATTCGCTTAATCAACTTTCGAAATCAATGATTAATCAACTGATGCAAAGGCCGAAATCATTTGTCGGTGGAAAAATCGTGAACATGCATCTCCCCGCTCAACCCCTGACTATGCAAATTTTTCCACCTCCGCTACGCCCGATTCGTGTTAAGTTACACAAACAGAGGCCCCATGCCAGGAAAAGGATAATATTCATACAACATATGCGGGCGAGATTTTGATACTTCGGGCCTTGGCATTTGCATATATTGCAACTGCTGGTCCTTTGATGTTTGATAAATTAGCGAGAGCTCAATTCTGTCGTATTAAATTTATTATAATGATGTCAATGAGCAGCCAGGCAGGTAACCCCGACCTTTTGGTATTATTTACCTGCCTTTTATCCCCTTCTTATTTGTGTTTATTTTTTGATTTTTATTCTGACTTTCCTCGGCAGCCGTAAACCATAAATGTAAGCAGGTTGAGGAAGTGAGTTTCCTGGCTACAGCAGCGGAAATTATGAAAATATATTGCTTACATCCTGTTTCCGAGTTTTCCTTTTATGCTGGATTGGGACCTATACCCTTGTCTTGTCCGCCCTTTCGCTTGGCATTTTCTTCAGTCTTTCCGGGTAGCCATTTCCGTGGCATCTTTTTTGCGGCTGCCTGTGCTTTTTAGTGCTCGCTGCTGGGTAATTTATCAAAGGCTTTCCCTCAACTCATCCTCACTTAAACAAAGGCCTGAAAAGGTTTCCAAATTTCATAAATTTAAGCCAGTCGAAAGGCTTTTACCCACATACTCTGTTCAATAAACCCGCACGCAATTTTCCTCCTCTGTCAGCTCGTTAGACACTTTTCGGCCAAAAACCGCTAATGAAATGCCGCTCGAAAAGTTTTGCGGGCCAAAAAGCCAGCACATCACAAATTGGCAACATCAATTAGTGAGGGTTGAAAAGTGGAAAGTGGTATTGAAGTAGAAAAAACATATGCAAACTAGTTACGTTAGATGGTTCTTTTCCGGTTTCCAATCGACTTTCCCAGTTGGCCATCGCCCGAATTTGCTGCTCGGAGTCAATTAAAAAGTTT
>NW_024571854.1:0-1386 GCF_018153835.1 Drosophila eugracilis | reverse complement strand
GAGGTAGAAGTTGTACTGTAGTATACACATTATAAACTTGTACATTTATATGTATGTAAATATATTTATTAAATTTAATTATATGTTAAAATATATATATATATTTGTACTATAAAATTTCATCATTTTTTACCCAGCTGGCTTTGTCCATTGGAAAGACAAGCCATTTTACCAAAACTTTATCACCTCTTCGCTTTAAAATTTTCTCAACTAGAAATGTGTTCGGGAATTCAGTCTTTTTGAGTTCTTCTTTATAAAACCCACCCTGAATCGGATTACCTTTATAATCTTCAAGTACGTATGTTTTGGGGATTGTATTGTTGACTTTTTTAATTTTAAAGATTTCTGTTGTATAATTCGGTGATACCCTTTTTCAAACACATGTTTGCTGATATGAACGTGATCGTTCGTAGTTTACTTTATATGAGTCTTGTAATATTTGTTTTCATTAGTTGTGTTGATTGCAATCAAATATAAAATTTTTGTAAATATCTATCCACTTATATTTTTTGACTCTTTGAGTGTACTATTAAAACGCTCGACAATTGATGCCTTAAGAGTGCTGAACGTCGAATAATGATCCTATTTCATAACGTTTCATTAATTGTTTTTAAATTTTGTATTAAAAACTCTTTTCCATCATCTGTTTGTAAATATTTTGGTGTTCCATGACCTGATTTTAAGATTTTCTCCATTGCTTGGAACACATCATTGGCATTTTTTGATTGTAGTGTTTTCACCCAAAGCAAATTTAGAAAACGTATCAATTACATTTAATAAGTAACGATAACCCTTGTTTGATATTGGAATAACCCCCATTTCAACCCAAGTCTGCTTGCCACAGATCGTTCGTAATGACTCGTCTTCGTTGAAAATGTTTACGAGACGGTCCGTGCAACTCATTTACAATTGCTCGTTTAATCATATTCTTCGAATTGGTGTATAGGCTACACCTTCTATTTCAATTGTTGTCTTTTTTGGTATCGCTATCGATTTTGTTACATACTTAAAAATATAGTCCTCAATAACTTTTATCTTTTCAAGAACTTTCTCAAATATTTGATCAGTACTATCTGCTCTCTTTTTATAGACCTCTATTTTATTTTCAAGATTTGAAATTTTTGTAACGACGATTAATACTTTGACTTACAAGTTTTCTTAGTTCTTTCCCCAACTTTCTGGCACACTCATCTGTATATTGTTTTGTGGTCAAGTCATTATCATCAGCTCTTAGATAGCGTTTTAACTCTTTTTAGTTTGGACCGTTTGGATTACCATCAGTATTAAAAAGTTTTCATTTAATTTAACAGCTCTTTTAAAATGATCTGATTACTCCCTATCATTAGAAAAATGTCCAAACTGTCAACAGACATGATGATTATAATT
>NW_024571853.1:0-2921 GCF_018153835.1 Drosophila eugracilis | reverse complement strand
AAAATGGATGATATTACCGTTATCAAATATGCCAACTTAAATTTTCCCATTTTTTCTAATTTAAGTTGCAGTATTATTGCTATACCTAAGCCAATAGTTACTCGAATCTGGAATGGCATATCTCGTTCGATTCCTTGTTAAATTTCTAACAAAACTGCATTCACAGCTAAAATTTGCGAATTTTGATCCATTTCTCGCAAAAATGGACGATATTACCCGTTATCAAATATGCCAACTTAAATTTTCCCATTTTTTTCTAATTTAAGTTGCAAGTATTATTGCTATAACTAAGCCAATAGTTACTCGAAGTCTAAGGAATGGCATATCTCGTTCGATTCCTTGTTAAATTTCTAACAAAACTGCATTCACAGCTAAAATTCCGAATTTTGATCCATTTCTCGCGAAAATGGACGATATTACCGTTATCAAATATGACAACTTAAATTTTCCCATTTTTTCCAATTCTAAGTTGCAGTATTATTGCTATAACTAAGCCAATAGTTACTCGAATCTGGAATGGCCTACCTCGTTCGATTCATTGTTAAATTTCTAACAAAAAACTGCATTCACAGCTAAAATTCCGAATTTTGATCCAATTCTCGCGAAAATGGACGATATTACCGTTATCAAATATGCCAACTTAAATTATCCCATTTTTCCTAATTTAAGTTGCAGTATTATGCCTATAACTAAGCCAATAGTTCTCGAATCTGGAATGGCCTACCTCGTTCGATTCCTTGTTAAATTTCTAACAAAACTGCATTCACAGCTAAAATTGCGAATTTTGATCCATTTCTCGCAAAAATGGACAATATTACCCGTTATCAAATATGCCAACTTACATTTTCCCATTTTTCCTAATTTAAGTTGCAGTATTATTGCTATAACTAAGCCAATAGTTACTCGAATCTGGAATGGCATATCTCGTTCGATTCCTTGTTAAATTTCTAACAAAACTGCATTCACAGCTAAAATTGCGAATTTTGATCCATTTCTCGCAAAAATGGATGATATTACCCGTTATCAAATATGCCAACTTAAATTTTCCCATTTTTTCTAATTTAAGTTGCAGTATTATTGCTATACCTAAGCCAATAGTTACTCGAATCTGGAATGGCATATCACGTTCGATTCCTTGTTAAATTTCTAACAAAACTGCATTCACAGCTAAAATTGCGAATTTTGATCCATTTCTCGCAAAAATGGATGATATTACCCGTTATCAAATATGCCAACTTAAATTTTCCCATTTTTTCTAATTTAAGTTGCAGTATTATTGCTATACCTAAGCCAATAGTTACTCGAATCTGGAATGGCATATCTTGTTCGATTCCTTGTTAAATTTCTAACAAAACTGCATTCACAGCTAAAATTGCTAATTTTGATCCTTTTTTTGCGAAAATGGATGATATTACCCGTTATTAAATATGCCAACTTAAATTTTCCCATTTTTTCTAATTTAAGTTGCAGTATTATTGCTATAACTAAGCCAGTAGTTACTCGAATGTGGAATGGCCTACCTCGTTCGATTCCTTGTCAAATTTCTAACAAAACTGCATTCACAGCTAAAATTCCGAATTTTGTTCCAATTCTCGCGAAAATGGACGATATTACCGTTTTCAAATATGCCAACTTAAATTTTCCCATTTTTCCTAATTTAAGTTGCAGTATTATTGCTATAACTAAGCCAATAGTTTCTCGAATCTGGAATGGCCTATCTCGTTCGATTCCTTGTTAAATTTCTAACAAAACTGCATTCACAGCTAAAATTCCGAATTTTGATCCAATTCTCGCGAAAATGGACGATATTACCGTTTTCAAATATGCCAACTTAAATTTTCCCATTTTTCCTAATTTAAGTTGCAGTATTATTGCTATAACTAAGCCAATAGTTTCTCGAATCTGGAATGGCCTACCTCGTTCGATTCCTTGTTAAATTTCTAACAAAACTGCATTCTTAGCTAAAATTCCGAATTTTGATCCAATTCTCGCGAAAATGGACGATATTACCGTTTTCAAATATGCCAACTTAAATTTTCCCATTTTTCCTAATTTAAGTTGCAGTATTATTGCTATAACTAAGCCAATAGTTTCTCGAATCTGGAATGGCATATCTCGTTCGATTCCTTGTTAAATTTCTAACAAAACTGCATTCACAGCTAAAATTGCGAATTTTGATCCATTTCTCGCGAAAATGGACAATATTGCCGTTATCAAATATGCCAACTTAAATTTTCCCATTTTTCCTAATTTAAGTTGCAGTATCATTGCTATAACTAAGCCAATCGTTATTCGAATCTTGAATGGCATATCTCGTTCGATTCCTTGTTAAATTTCTAACAAAACTGCATTCACAGCTAAAATTGCGAATTTCGATCCATTTCTCGCGCAAATGGACAATATTACCCGTTATCAAATATGCCAACTTACATTTTCCCATTTTTCCTAATTTAAATTGCAGTATTATTGCTATAACTAAGCCAATAGTTACTCGAAACTGGAATGGCATATCTCGTTCGATTCCTTGTTAAATTTCTAACAAATCTGCATTCACAGCTAAAATTGCGAGTTTTTTAATCCTTTTCTCGCGAAAATGGACAATATTACCGTTATCAAATATGCCAACTTAAATTTTCCCATTTTTTCTAATTAAAGTTGCAGTATTATTGCTATAACTAAGCCAATAGTTACTCGAATCTGGAATGGCATATCTCGTTCGATTCCTTGTTAAATTTCTAACAAAACTGCATTCACAGCTAAAATTGCTAATTTTGATCCTTTTTTTGCGAAAATGGACGATATTACCCGTTATTAAATATGCCAACTTAAATTTTCCCATTTTTCCTAATTTAAGTTGCAGTATTATTGTTAGGACTGGAGCCAGTAGTTACTCGAATCTGGAATGGCAGAGTCCGTTCGAT
>NW_024571852.1:0-1784 GCF_018153835.1 Drosophila eugracilis | reverse complement strand
CACGAAATTAAACACACATTTCACTGCGTAATGGTACCCTTAAGCATAAAAATGTAATTATTTTCTAATCCGTCTTATCAAATTGCTACAAAAAAATAATTATTCCTACAAGAAAATAAAATGCGCAAGTTGAAAAAGTAGAAAACTAATGGAGAGAATATCACGGGAGTAAACACACATTCCTGCGTAATTTTTCGCTTATAAAAATGTAATTATTTTTTATTCCGCCTTCTCAAATTCCTACAAAAAAAATTTATTCCTACAAGAAAATAAAATGCGCAAGTTGAAAAAGTAGAAAATTACTGGAGAGAATATCACGAAATTAAACACACATTCCCTGCGTAATTTTTCGCTTATAAAAATGTAATTATTTTTTTATTCTGCCTTCTCAAATTCCTACAAAAAAAAATTTATTCCTACAAGAAAATAAAATGCGCAAGTTGAAAAAGTAGAAAATCTACTGGAGAGAATATCACGAAATTAAACACATTCCCTGCGTAATTTTTCGCTCATAAAAATGTAATTATTTTTTTATTCTGCCTTCTCAAATTCCTACAAAAAAAAAATTATTCCTACAAGAAAATAAAATGCGCAAGTTGAAAAAGTAGAAAACTACTGGAGAGAATATCACGAAATTTAACACACATTATCTGCGTAATTTTTTGCTTATAAAAATGTAATTATTTTTTTATTCCGCCTTCTCAAAGTCCTACAAAAATATATTTATTCCTACAAGAAAATAAAATGCGCAAGTTGAAAAAGTAGAAAATTACTGGATGGAATATCACGAAATTAAACACACATTCCCTGCGTAATTTTTCGCTCATAAAAATGTAATTATTTTTTTATTCCGCCTTCTCAAATTCCTACAAAAAAATATTTATTCCTACAAGAAAATAAAATGCGCAAGTTGAAAAAGTAGAAAACTAATGGAGAGAATATCACGAAATTAAACACACATTCCCTGCGTAATTTTTCGCTCATAAAAATGTAATTATTTTTTATTCCGCCTTCTCAAATTCCTACAAAAAAATTTATTCCTACAAGAAAATAAAATGCGCAAGTTGAAAAAGTAGAAAATTACTGGAGAGAATATCACGAAATTAAACACACATTCCCTGCGTAATTTTTCGCTTATAAAAATGTAATTATTTTTTTATTCCGCCTTCTCAAATTCCTACAAAAAAATTTATTCCTACAAGAAAATAAAATGCGCAAGTTGAAAAAGTAGAAAATCTAATGGAGAGAATATCACGAAATTAAACACACATTCCCTGCGTAATTTTTCGCTCATAAAAATGTAATTATTTTTTTATTCTGCCTTCTCAAATTCCTACAAAAAAAAAATTATTCCTACAAGAAAATAAAATGCGCAAGTTGAAAAAAGTAGAAATCTAATGGAGAGAATATCACGAAATTAAACACACATTCCCTGCGTAATTTTTCGCTCATAAAAATGTAATTATTTTTTATTCCGCCTTCTCAAATTCCTACAAAAAAATATTTATTCCTACAAGAAAATAAAATGCGCAAGTTGAAAAGTAGAAAATTACTGGAGGGAATATCACGAAATTAAACACACATTCCCTGCGTAATTTTTCGCTTATAAAAATGTAATTATTTTTTATTCTGCCTTCTCAAATTCCTACAAAAAAAAAAATTATTCCTACAAAGAAAATAAAATGCGCAAGTTGAAAAAAGTAGAAAACTAATGGAGAGAATATCACGAAATTAAACACACATTATCTGCGTAATTTTTCGCTTATAAAAATGTAATTATTTTT